>NC_092504.1:80391495-80566495 GCF_047511675.1 Marmota flaviventris | reverse complement strand
CACCACATAAAAATAAAATAAAGATGTTGTGTCCACCGAAAACTAAAAAATAAATATTAAAAAAATTCTCTGTCTCTTATCTCTCTCTCTCTCTCTCTCCCTCTCTCTCTCTCTTAAAAAAAAGTTTATGTTCAAAAATAACTCTTTTTAAACTATAGTTAATCTGGAGGGATTATTAAGGACATCATGGTCATTTATATAAATTTTTACTCCATAAGACCAAGGTTCCTTTGCTTTTCAAAACATAAAGGATCCTGCAAAAGTAAGTGGAAGATATCTTATGTTTATTGGTTAGAATAATTTATATTATTAAAATATTCATACTACCAAAGTAATCTACAGATTTAATTCAATATTTCAAAAGAAGTGGAAAAAAATGATTCTAAAAATGCATATGATACCAAACAGGCCCCAAATAGTTAAAGCAATCTTAAGTAAAAAGAACAAATACAGAAGCACCACACTATATGACTTTAAAATATACTACAAAATTACACTAATCAAAATAACATAGTTTTGGCACAAAAATACTTACAAGCCAATGGAATATATTAGAGAGCTCAGAAATAAAATAACACATTTATAATTAATTGATCTTTGACAAAGATATCAAGTACACACAATGGGAAATAATATTGTCTTCAATAATTGGCACTGGGAAAACTAGATTTACATATATAAAATGAAATTAGATCCTTATCTCATATGACATACAAAATTCAACTCAAGTTGGATTAGTGACCTAAATATACGACCTTAAACTGTAAAACTACAGAAAAAAAATTGAAAACAATCAACAAATAAAGAGACAAGTTACAGAATGGGAAAAAAATGTTTACATACCATTGATAAGATAATGAGTTAATATTCAAGCTATATAAGAAACTCAGACCTCAATAGTGAGACAACAAATAATCTATTTTAAAAATAAGGCATGAACTTGGATAGACAATTCTCGAAAGAAGGAATAAGAATGGGCATCAAGTACATAAAAATTGCTTAACAACACTAATCATTAGAGAAATCCAAAAATAATAAAAATGATATAACACCTCACACCTACTGGATTTGCTATTATCAGAAAGACCGCAGATAACAAATGTTGTTATGGAAGTTTCTAGTTGTTTGAGCAATAGGAAGCTTGCACAGACTGACACAGCATCTCAAAAAAAAAAAAAAAAACACTATTCAAGCAACAAAATATATCCCAATATCTCCTAAAACCTAAAATTTGAGCCAGGAGATGATAGAGATATGAGTTTTCAAATTCTCCCTCTGAGAAGGGAGAAGGGGGAAGGAAAGGAAGGAAGTGAATGCATATTGAAGATTTCTGCATATTGGGTTCGGGGACTATAGAATAGAATACTGCATTCATACTGCACTGTAGAAGGGAAATAGTGCTTTTCTATGGGAAAAAAATTGTTGATGACTTATTTTTAAATATTAAGTAATATATGTCTGAAAAGAACTATGGTATAGAAAGTAACTGTGAACATAATGGAGAGACACAAAAGGGCTTCTCTACATTGGGGAGAGAGTATTGATTGCATACAACACTCCTTTGGTACTGGGAGTCAAACCCAGGGCCTTTCAGAGACAGAATCTTGACCAAACAAAATGTGAGGAAGAGGAAAAAAAAAATATTTGTTTTGTGGATCAAGTCCTTCTGAAGGGCACTGCAAACTAAAAGGCAGTTGCAGGAATGAATTAAAGAGAAACAGCAGGTAATAAGAGAACCACTCCAGGGCTGCTAACATGGCAATACTGTTACCTGGAGAACTGCAGGAGAGATGCACAGACATGAAGGTAAGGGGTGCTTTGAAGAATCATACATACACACACACACAAAAAAGGGTCACATAATGTAATTTCTTCTGAAAATGTGGGAAAGACTTTTTGTTTAAAATCAAAGCTTCTTCACCAGAAAGGTGAAGCTAGAAAACTTGGGCCCAAGAAGGCTGAAAGCCTGTCATGCCACTTCTCTATCTCTGTGTCAAAAGGATTGTTAACTCTAACCTCTAAAGCCTTTAGGTGAATGAGCAGTGAAAGGGGGTAGAAAAAGCCTTATTTGATTAATAAAATTGTGTAGCACTGCTTTTTTTTTTTTAGTTTGAAGATGTTTGATGCCAAAATTCTTCCAATTTAAACATTATGGCCATTATTTCTTATCTTCTTAGTTAAAAAGTACCCTGACGGAAAGTTCTTCAAACTCACTGGGACTTAAATTCATTGTTGCTACTATCTTTTCACTATATAAATAGTACCTTCAGCTTTTTATCCTGTGCTATTTACAGGCATACCCTGGAAAATATTTCCCAACTAAATGTTCCTCAGCAGAGTAAGTCTTGTTTTCAATACACAATTTTAATAGTTGTATCTCTCAGCTATACCTGACAGGTATATCTATGTTTCAGCTCATACCTCATACATTTAGTAGAACAATATATTTGTGTTCCCAAAACTCAACACAGTATTGTAAGTAACAATAGCAAAATGTTTAGGCAAATTCTGAGATACATTCCAAATATAACTGATAGAATGTCAGAATTGTATGTAAGCATATTGAAGATCAGTTTCTACACACTTGGTATGCAAACTAAGCATGTTTCTATATAAAAATTATTGTTAGTTATTGGTAAGATAAATAACAATATAATTTGACTAGTAAAATGCATACACACATATACACATACAAAAACACCTGTATTTACATTTTAGGAAATTGATTGGAATTTTAGAGTTGACATATAATTCCCTTTTAACAAAATAAGATACAACTTTTTGGTTAACCTTTTTGCACAAAAAAGTTAGATTTAGAAATGTATTACTACATAAATGTGAATTCTAACATTTCCTCAACACCTGACACTCAATATCTAAGCTAATGCCACACGTACTAAGCTTGTATCATGACAGTGTCCTCTTTTGAGGCTCAAATTTCTGTTAGGGGAATTCAAGTTTCTGCTCTAGGGGAATGAAGCTTTGACTTTTAAGGCAAAATTTTCTGTGTGAGAAGAACACTAGTTTGTTATAACAAACATGCATTAAGATTTTGAAGACAAAAGTAAAATTAATTTTTCTAGTTTTAGAGTTAAAACAGTTGTAGCTCCTGGCTACTGGTGCTAAGTACTACCTCCAGTCTCAGTTATTTCAGGGCTACATTATCTCCTTTGCCAAGATGTGTGACCACAACTCCTAAAACAAATCAGAGGACAGCAGCCTCTGAATTTCTTATTAATGCAAATTCCCCTTCAGGCAGCGTATTTCTAATGTACTTCATGAATGATATTTTCTCTGAACCCTCGGAGAAATATACCTCCATGGTGGGTTTTGTGAATTCACATAATATGTGACAAGGGAAAGTATACTTCCCTTAGTAAGAACCATGTCTTTAAGCCCCTAGGTCAATGGAAGATTACAGCAAGATAACAAGATGAACAAAGCAGCACCTGCAAAGGCAAAGTAGGAAAGAGATCTCAGCAAGCAGCCACAAAAATCACATCCGGAAAAATCACATCCTGAAAGCCTACACATGCATCCTGCTGTTCAGACTTACCCTGAGAATTTGTTAAACATCTTGCTTTTTGGAACCCCCTGATAAACCTAAACAACCCTTATAAGCCCAGAAAAACACTCAATCCCAAGGACTTGGGGCTAATACCTCTCATGGAGTCGGAACCCTTTTCTGGCTTGAATAGTGAATGAACATTTCTTGTTGTTTCCTGTCTTTGAATTCAAATCTTTGGATCTCCTGTAATCACTAGCCATAAATCACTATAACAACATGCACTTTATAACATGCCCACCTGTCTGATCCCTTTAATCCCTTTCCTCCACTATCTCCCATGGTTTCTTACTTTCAACTTCACTCATTGGGAATCATTGCTTTCTCCAGATTTCTAAGTCACCCTATGAGGAAGTTTACCTGATTCCCTTAGGTTCTTATCAGCAAATCAATGCCCCAAAGGGCTCATTTATTTGACTGAACTATACTCATCCAATTCCATGCCAATCCCATGGGTACTATATTAAAAAGTTCCAAAGTGCTTCAGAAGTTCCCAAGTGCTCTATGGTGGTTACCTAATGATTCAAGAGGTCAGGCACATCCCTCTTAAGACACCAGGGAAATTCCAAAAGCAAGAGGTCATGGGATCATACAGTAGTAGTACACAGGGAGAATCAACAATTCCAGGTCACAAACAGGAGATAAAATCAGATACCAGAAGATCTACAAGCCATCAGTTGTCTCAGTGGTGCTTAGTTAACAATGAACAATGACCCAGTTTTCTGGAAGAAATTGTTTTGCTCAGAGAGCAAACCAAGTTGTGCATCAACTGTGTGATAGCCAGCTTTTTCGTTGCTGTGACTAAAAGACTCAACCAGAACAACTGTAGAGGAGGAAAAGTTTATTTTAGGTTTTGTGATTTCAGAGGTCTCAGTCCATAGGCAGCTGGCTCCATTTCTTTGGGCTCAAGGTGTGGCTGAACATCATAGAAGAAAAGTGTGATGGAAGGAAGCAGCTCACATGAAGATCAGGAAGCAGAGGGAGATTGCACTTGCCAGATAAAAAAAATATATATCCTCAATGCCCACTTCCTCCAGCTGCACCCTACCTGCCTTCAGTTAGCACTCAGTTAATCCCTATCAAGAGATTGATTCAATGATTGGGTTATGGCTCAATCATTTGTCCTCTAAGCCTTCTTGCATTGTATCACACATTAGCCTTTTGAGGTCCAAACCATAACAAACTATCATTTCCTTCAGCAAGGCAGTGGGGACAGAGTCTAACCCAGAACCTAGTGGTAATGAGAAACAACCAAGTTGTAGAAATGGCCTTGTATAAACAGTGTCCCCTGCCAAACTTAAGGAAATGTCACTCCCTCTTCTGCTCACATACTATTCAGTAGAGGAGGAGGAAAAGACAGGATCTCTGGAGACAGGAGAGACAGATGTGGTAGGAAGTTTAACTTTGAATTCATTGAATAAATTACCCAAAAGACATTCATTTAGCCTGAGAAAGAATATTCTAAACTAGAATTTAATGATGTATTTAATCCTCATTATTGTTTATCTCCCATTAGGGGAATGGGAGTTTATGTGCAAGATGATATCCTTTGTTGAAAATAAAGAAAGTATAAAGCCTTGTTGCTTTCATATTTATTAATATTCTTGTTTTCCTAAATAGCTTTTTCTTAAATTCTATTTTTGTTAATATTTAAGAGGAGACTGTTAAATAGGAAAAATGAAACTATGGTACTTGAGTCCCCAATACTCATTCTGCCTCCTTTCATTGATAGATATAAACATACAATTTTGGGAATTGACTCCAGATCCAGGAATAAACTCTAATTACTAAGGCCAGGCATGGTACAAATTTTCCTTGCTGGTCATTGATCAAGGAACACAGATCAATAATTAAACTGTTTCCCCAAGGAATAGGCAAATAACTCATAGAATACAGGGAGAATGTTATTCTATGTCTATGGACGTAGAAATGTGTACACAAGGAGATGTATGGTCTTGTGACCAACCATTTTACAACTACAGGGTGAAGGAGATAATTTATATTGATCTACATTTTATTATTGGATAGATGGAGAAATTTGGATAAATACTCCCATTACCATTGAAATACTGACTTTAATCTTAAGCCCATTAAACTTTTGAGCTTTTGATATTTATTTTGTTGTTTAAGTAAGGTATTTTATTATTTAGAGCCAGAAGCACTCCAAATTATACACAACAACATTTCCTATGTTCTTTTTGCGGGGGAGAGAGGTAACTGGGGATCGAACTCAGGGGCATTCGACTCCTGAGCCACATCCCCACCTCTATTTTATATTTTATTTAGAGACAGAGTCTCACTGAGTTCCTTAGCTCCTCACTTTTGTTGAGGCTGGCTTTGAACTTGCGATCCTCTTGCCTTAGCCTCCTGAACTGCTGGGATTACAGACATGAGCCACGACACCCAGCCAGTTTATTGTGGTCTTGCAGCTAATGGCTCTTGTGAGTTCAGTATTATTTCAAATGGAATATTTATATCGCTATTCAGTTTCAATGTTTTGATAGGAGTTAACAGGGCTTTTCGTAAAATAAGTATAGCCATATTCAGTAGTAGTCATTCCACATGTTCATCCATAGATTACACACTTCATAGTGCTCTTGTGAAGATTAGTGGATTTATCTCCTTATTCATTTCTATAAAGTAAATTTTTAATTCTTATATTGGGGAATAGCAATGATTTTCAGAAAGGGAGAGTATTTTCTACAGTGTAACTAACAATAATCTCTAAATCCTTCTCTCTAGTAGAGTGAATTTCAAAAAAGAAAGTGATTATCACATAAGGACATTACTCATTTAGTTTTCATTTACATGCTAAAAGTCACACTGGAAGTGCTACCTCTTTGTGATTCATTTGTAATACATAAAACTGGGCAGAAATTATTCTAAAAGGCATTGTACAAATGAAAAATTCTAAAAAACAAATCTGAATGCAATGCACATAATTATTCTTGAAGTTTAATTTCCTTCCAAAAATTAATAGAAGGGACAAAAAGGAAGAAGAAAGAAAATGAGAGGGAGGAAGGACTTAGAAGTATTTTTTCCTGCACTAATAGAAAGAATAATTGGATTTGTTTTCTAAGATGCTTCTTTAACTTAAAATTATTTCTCTTTTTATTTCATTGAATGGATATTATGTACATAGTGAAGGTTTGTGGACATACATTTAAAAGATGTTTATAAAAATGTTACTTGTATACTGTTAAGAGTATTATTTCAGTGGACTGAAATGATTAATTACCATGCCATATGCATAAAATGAAAGTTTTCAAAGATACTTGTTTAAAAGAGGTTTCTTAAATATTAACCTATGGACAGAAGTTTTTCATTTAATGGATATCATGTATGCAGTGAATGTGTTTATAGGCTCATGTTTAAAATATGTTTCCAAAAAATTATTAGTCTTTATATTTTAGTGTTGCTAGTTTTAAATTTTTAATTAATAAATTGAAATCACATCTATAAATGGGGTACAACATGATATTTTGGTCTAAGTATATACTGTAAAAAGATTAAATTGGTCTAATATTTTTATCATCTTTTTTGTGGTGACATCATTAAAATCTACAGATTTAACAATTTTTGAATACATATTACACTATTATCAGTGATGATTACCATATTGTGCAATTTGTCATTAATACTTCTTCATGCCTGAGCGGGAAGTAGGTGCTCACTAAGTCTCCTTTCCTGCCTTGCCCCAGGGGTAACCAGGCATCTCTCTTCTGGTCTTCTTTATCTTTTACTAATATTGTAGAGGAAGAAAGACAATGGGAAAAAAAGAAGAAGAAGATTGTGAGTCCTTTGAGAGTCTGGAATGGAACTTGGGCACTCCTTATGCCTTCCTAGCTTGCTCTAGGTTCTCTTTTATTCCTTAGTATTGAATATCAAAATACTTACCCGAACATGATATAGGACAATGTTTTGTTCCCTACTTCTATGAGTTAATTGATTGTGATACATGTAAAATGATATATGCTGTAGAAAATTTAAAAAGACAGAGATTCCTAAAGAATACACTATCAATATGGATCTCAACTTTAGATTCAAAGCCACTATCAAAGTTCATGATATTTTATATTTAGATAGTTCAGATAAAGGATCAGATTTTATTCCCCTCTATTGCTTGATGTCATTTTTTTCTCTCTCTCTTTCTGATGCTTGACTATTAATAAATGTTTTTAAACATAATATTTGACTTTAGAGTATATCTGCATAGTTAAAAGAAATAAATATTCTAAATTCCACAATTTTAAGCTTTCCTTTTCAGAGGAAAAGGAAATTGCCACTTCAATTACACATTCAGAATTTACTTAGAAAGAACTTTAGAAATCAAACTTTATACCCTTAAAGTTATTCAAGTATTAAAATAATACTAAGAAGATTATGACTAATGAAATGAAAACCATATAAAAAAGAAAAGTTTCATGTTCAGTTAAGAAAAGTACAAATGAGAGAAAAACAAATTAATTCATGTCCTGACATCACTCTTAATGTGTGTTTTATTTCCTTACGTGTGGTTTTTACTTATTTTAATTAATAAAATAAATAGGTTACACTAAATGGATCTCAGAATTGTTCTTTAGAGATATAAAATATTATTCTGAGAACATACTGATGAAATACTATCAGAGCAAAAAATAATAAAATCTAAGTGGGATCCTGATAGAGAATTAAAGTCTAGTAGGGAATTGTTTCTTTTATCATGTTTCATTGTCAGGTTAGAATCTGGTATTATTCCTGTCTTGATCTCTCTCTCTCTCTCTCTCTCTCTCTCTCTCTCTCTCTGTGTGTGTGTGTGTGTGTGTGTGTGTTTGTGTGCAGTACTAAGGACTGAATGCAGGACTTTGTACATACTAGACAACCTCCTACCACTGAGCTACAT
Source organism: Marmota flaviventris (assembly GCF_047511675.1). Classification (NCBI taxonomy): domain Eukaryota; kingdom Metazoa; phylum Chordata; class Mammalia; order Rodentia; family Sciuridae; genus Marmota; species Marmota flaviventris. Next base: position 80,558,048 of record NC_092504.1, on the reverse strand, counting down.
TCCCAGACCTTTTTAATTTTACTTTGACGCTGTGACTTTTTAAATTGCCCAGGCTGGCCTTGAACTCATGATCCTCCTGCTTCAAGTTCTAGAGAGTAGCAGGATTACAGGTTTATATATCTTACAGGATTATAGACTAATGAATATTATTAAATATCTCCCTTTATCTTCCTTTTAAAAATGAAACATACCACACCTCATTCTCCTATTTGTTGTCTCAAATTATACTACTCATGAATATCATATATTCCATATTTTTCTTCCTGGACTTATTATTTCTAACAATTCAGAAATTAACTCAATATTAAATAAATTCTGTTTTAATTAGCAAGTAATCTTAGAACTTTTTCTAATTCAGGCAAACTACTTTATAAATCTGAGCTTCATTTGTCCTCAGTAAAATGGAGGAATAAAGACTGTGGAAATGATAGCTTCTAGTCTCTACCAACACTGAAATTTAAATTTAATGATTTTCTTAACTTACTACAAATACTCATTAAAATATTATATTTCTCTGTGGTGAAAGGCATAGAGACAAAGAAAGCATACATTTACTGAAAATTACCACATGTAGTTGTTAGAGAACACCTCATAAATTGATGTTTTGAGTGAACTCTTAAAATTAAAAAAAAAGTAGTTACTTCTAAAGTAACAGTTCCAGTATTACATATATAGGTACACATATATATGCATATATATGTGTATATACATACACACACACACACACATATATATATATATATATATATATATATATAGAGAGAGAGAGAGAGAGAGAGAGAGAGAGAGAGAGAATCTCAGAAAGTGGATACATATATAATATTACATACCTGTCCATGAAACATAGTTATTCATCACATAAAAACATAAAATATAAAAATATATGCCAAATTTGATTTACAGAGTCACTTGATGTGTTCTATTCCTGAGGTAATACATAAAATCAGAAAGAGACATAAAGCTTAAAATGATGTTCCAAATACTGTTTTAAAGTTCTGTCTTTGGAGAGTAATGAGAAGAGAGTAGATGGCAGCTGTTATATGGGGAATAACTCTCAAAATATAATTGATAATATCCTCACCTTGAAAAATAAGTCAAGGTCATGCTTTGCATATTGTTAGCTATAGAATATAGTGTTTTAAAGTAAATGCATCAGAGATGATTTATACTGATAAATGATACTTGTCCACAAATTATATTAATCTCTTCTTATTGTTATACTTTTTATTTATAGGTAAGATAATAGGATCTGACACTATGGCAATTAAACCCACATTTCCCTAGTCAAAACTACTGAAAATATCTTAAGTATAAATTGGATATTGGAGGTAAATGACCAATGATAATTAAGCACTCCTTCAATCAACTTTGGTATAAAGGGGTCCATGAGACACACATCCTGCTCTCATGGCTGGAAAGAGAGTGCTTTGATTCATATCCCATTTGGTTAGATGATATCTTAGAACCAATACCATAGTTAATGATTGCCTATAAGACAACTGAAAAAATCACATTAAAAAAATAGTCACTAGCAGAGAAGGAAGATGGCGGCGAGGGGAGTGCATTGCCCCCGTGTGCTGCTTCACTGTGTGGGAGTATGACAAGTCAGGACGGCTAAAGGATATCTTGTTAGGAATTTCCAGCAATAGTGGGGTGCTCCGGAAGCTGGAAGAAGGATTTCCATTGCACGAGGATCAGCTACAGGGACTCAAACGCGAGAGGTTTGTCGCACGGAGGGTAACACTGCTTATTCAGCAAATCGCCCCGCGGCTAGCGTCTGCAGCGCGCGCTGGGATAGAGACACAGGGTTACAGCGCTGCAGTTTCTGCCAGCCGCGCAAGCACCGTACTCAGGGCTGAATTCTGGGTTCGAGACGGGGGAAGGGAGCGGTCCATCTCGGTTCTCCACACCGGTCAGACCACAGAGGAGGCCAGCAGCCACCATGTTGGTAAACTGACGTCACCACCCCTGTTTTTGACTGACCGCAGCTCATTCAGCCATAGAACAGGTAATTTCAGGCTGCAATTCGCCTGCGGCTTGCAGACAGATTGCTAGGGTTCAGCGCCTGGGTGCTTCTTAGAACCTGATCTTATCGGAGTGAACACCGAGCGCGGGGCGGCCGAGTTCCGGCTCCCGGAACCGTCCCAGAACCGCCCTGGCCCAGGGCTGCTGAGCCTGCGGAGGCTGCTTCTTGGACCCTGCTCCTATCAGAGCATACAACAAGCACTAAGCAGCCGAATTCCGGCTCCCGGAACTGAGCCCGCGGGGACTGCTTCTTGGAGCTTACACTTACAGGAGCTTACACCGAGCATGGAGCGGCCGAGTTCCGGCACCCGGAACTTCCCTGGCCCGGGGCGAGGAGCCCGCGGAAACTGCTTCTCGGTCCGGGTCCTGCTGAGGGCCGGTCAGGACTCACCCGGTGCTTTGGTTGCCCGGCAAGGGGAACGAAATGCTGCCATTCGCATAGGATACCAACATGGCAGAGATCTGATGTCTGCAGAAAGCGGCGGAGGAGAGAACTTCATCAATACCAGTGGTGACATAAGCAGTTGGTCTCCTGGTAGGGGGGGTGAGGCACAGTCACCCGAGTCTCCTCAATTTGTCGTGGAGCCAGAGGGGAGGAGCCGGGCCGCCGCCAGCACCCGGAGCAGGCCCAGCGGCTCGCCAGCGTGGTGACCGAGTGACCCCAATTGAGAGGGGGCGGAGCGGAGCCGCCACCTGCAACCGCAAGGTGGGCAGACCCGCGACCCAGTGGTACATGGGCGTGGTAGGAGGGGCAGGGCAGAGCCGCCGTTCGCGCTTGCAAGGTAAACAAACCTGTGACAGCCTGGCGGGTCAGGCCCAGTGGCCTGCCAGTGTGGTACACACGTCACCCCAACTGGAGTAGGAGCAGAGCAGATCCTTCTCCCACGCCCGGATCAGGCCCTGCCAGTGTGGTGGTCACGTGACCCCAATTGGAGTGGGGGCGGAGCTGAACCGCCACCCGTGCCCGCAGGGTGAGCAGACCAGTGATCAACCTGCAGATCAGGCCCAGGGGTCCGCAGGCGTGGTAGGAGGGGAAGAGCAGATCCGCCGCCCGCGCCTCCAAGGTAGGCAGACCTACAACAGACCGGCGGATCAGGCCCAGGAGCCTGCCGGCGTGGTACAAACACCACCCTAATTGGAGTAGTGGCAGAGCAGAGTCACCGCCTGTGCCAGGAACAGGCCCAGCATCCTGCAGGCGGGGTAGTCACAACACCCCAATTGGAGTAGGGGCAGAGCAGAGCCTCCACCCGTGCCCGAAAGGTGGGCAGATCTGCGACCGACCAGCGGGACAGGCCCAGTGGCCTGCCGGTACGACAGACACGTCACCCCATTTGCAGTAGGGGCAGAGTAGAGCCGCCGCCCGCGCCTGCAGGGTAGGCAAACCTGCAACCGACCGGCGGATCAGGCCCGGTGGCCTGCCGGCGTGGTACACTCGTCACCCCAATTGGAGTAGGGGCAGAACAGAGCCGCCGCCAGCTCCCAGAACAGGCCCAGTGACCTGCCGGCGTGGTAGCCACGACACCCCAATTGGAATAAGGAGAGAGCAGAGCCGCCGCCCGCACCTGCAGGAAAGATATGCAAGCAGTATGAAAAGACAAGGAAAGAAAGGACCACAAGCAATGCAGGTCAACGCAACTTTAGAAGAGGTAACAGCTGCAGCAGATGGAATGTCAGATAAAGAATTCAGGATATACATGCTTCAGATGATCTGGAGTATCAAGGAAGACATTAAACAGCAAAATCAGACAATGAAAGATGACTTCGACAATGAATTACGCAAAGAAATCCAGGAAGCAAAGGATCAACTATACAGGGAGATAGAGGTTATAAAAAACAAACAAACAGAAATCCTAGAAATGCAGGAAGCAATAAACCAACTTAAAAACTCAATGGAGAATACTACCAGCAGAGTAGAACACTTAGAAGATAGAACATCAGACAATGAAGACAAAGTATTTCAACTGGAAAAGAACATAGACAGCTCAGCAAGACTGTTAAGAAACCATGAGCAGAACATCCAAGAAATATGGGATAACATTAAGAGACCAAACTTAAGAGTCATTGGGATACAGGAAGGTACAGAGCTCCAAACCAAAGGAATGAGAAGTCTATTCAATGAAATAATACAAGAAAACTTCCCAGACTTCAAGAATGAGACAGAATCCCAAATCCTAGAAGCCTACAGGACACCGAATGTGCAAAATCATAAGAGATCCACACCTAGACACATTATAATGAAGATGCCCAACATACAGAATAAGGAGAGAATTTTAAAAGCTACAAGAGAAAGGAAGCAGATTACATTTAGGGGTAAGCCAATCAGGATAACAGCTGATCTTTCAACACAGACTCTGAAAGCTAGAAGATCCTGGAATAACATATTTCAAACACTGAAAGAAAATGGGTTCCAACCAAGAATTGTGTATCCAGCGAAATTAAGCTTCAGGATGGAGGATGAAATTAAAACCTTCTACGATAAACAAAAGTTTAAAGAATTCCCAGCTAGAAAACCATCTCTTCAAAACATCCTCGCCAAAGCATTACAGGAAGAGGAAATGGAAAATAACAATGAAAACCAACAGTGGGAGGTAGGACAGTAAAGGGGGGGGTAATAATCAAAGAGGAAAACAAACCATGTTTAGTAACAGAAATAAACAAATATGGCTGGAAGAACAACCCATATCTCAATAATAACCCTAAATGTTAATGGCTTAAACTCACCAATTAAGAGACACAGGCTAGTAGAATGGATCACAAAACAAGACCCAACAATATGCTGCCTACAGGAGATGCATTTGATAGGAAAAGACATACATAGGCTGAAGGTGAAAGGTTGGGAAAAATCATATCACTCATATGGACTTCGGAAACAAGCAGGAGTGTCCATACTCATATCAAATAAAATAGATTTCAAGCCAAAGTTAATCAAAAGAGATAAAGAGGGACACTACATACTGCTTAAGGGAACCATACACCAACAAGACATAACAATCATAAATATTTATGCCCCAAACAATGGTGCAGCTATGTTCGTCAAACAAACTCTTCTCAAGTTCAAGAGTCTAATAGACCACCATACCATAATCATGGGAGACTTCAACACACCTCTCTCGCCAATGGACAGATCTTCCAAACAAAAGTTGAATAAGGAAACTATAGAACTCAATAACACTATTAATAACCTAGACCTAATTGATATATATAGAGTATACCACCCAACATCAAGCAGTTACACTTTTTTCTCAGCAGCACATGGATCCTTCTCAAAAATAGATCATATATTATGTCACAGGGCAACTCTTAGACAATATAAAGGAGTAGAGATAATACCATGCATCTTATCTGATCATAATGGAATGAAACTGAAAATCAACGATAAAAGAAGGAAGGAAAAAGCATACATCACTTGGAGAATGAACAATAGGTTACTGAATGATCAATGGGTTATAGAAGACATCAAGAAGGAAATTAAAAAATTCTTAGAGATAAATGAAAACACAGACACAACATATCGGAATCCATGGGACACATTGAAAGCAGTTCTAAGAGGAAAATTCATTGCTTGGAGTTCATTCCTTAAAAAAAGAAAAAACCAACAAATAAATGATCTCATACTTCATCTCAAAATCCTTGAAAAAGAAGAGCAAAACAACAGCAAAAGAAGTAGAAGGCAAGAAATAATTAAAATCAGAGCTGAAATTAATGAAATCGAAACAAAAGAAACAATTGAAAAAATTGACAAAACTAAAAGTTGGTTCTTTGAAAAAATAAACAAAATCGACAGACCCTTAGCGATGCTAGCGAAGAGAAGAAGAGAGAGAACTCAAATTACTAGCATACGGGATGAAAAAGGCAATATCACAACAGACACTTCAGAAATACAGAAGATAATCAAAAACTATTTTGAATCCTTATACTCCAACAAATTAGAAAATAGTGAAGGCCTAGATAAATTTCTTAAGTCATATGATCTGCCCAGATTGAGTCAGGAGGATATAGAAAACCTAAACAGACCAATATCAATTGAGGAAATAGAAGAAACCATAAAAAGACTACCAAGTAAGAAAAGCCCAGGTCCGGATGGGTATACAGCAGAATTTTACAAAACCTTTAAAGAAGAACTAATACCAATACTTTTCAAGCTACTTCAGGAAATAGAAAAGGAGGGAGAACTTCCAAATTCATTCTATGAGGCCAACATCACCCTGATACCTAAACCAGACAAAGACACTTCAAAGAAAGAAAACTACAGACCAATATCTCTAATGAACCTAGATGCAAAAATCCTCAATAAAATTCTGGCGAATCGGATACAAAAACATATCAAAAAAATTGTACACCATGATCAAGTAGGATTCATCCCTGGGGTGCAAGGCTGGTTCAATATACGGAAATCAATAAATGTTATTCACCACATCAATAGACTTAAAAATAAGAACCATATGATCATCTTGATAGATGCAGAAAAAGCATTCGACAAAGTACAGCATCCCTTTATGTTCAAAACTCTAGAAAAACTAGGGATAACAGGAACATACCTCAATATTGTAAAAGCAATCTATGCTAAGCCGCAGGCTAGCATCATTCTGAATGGAGAAAAACTGAAGGCATTCCCTCTAAAATCTGGAACAAGACAGGGATGCCCTCTCTCTCCACTTCTGTTCAACATAGTTCTCGAAACACTGGCCAGAGCAATTAGACAGACGAAAGAAATTAAAGGCATAAAAATAGGAAAAGAAGAACTTAAAATATCACTATTTGCAGATGATATGATTCTATACCTAGCAGACCCAAAAGGCTCTACAAAGAAACTATTAGAGCTAATAAATGAATTCAGCAAAGTGGCAGGATATAAAATCAACACACATAAATCAAAGGCATTCCTGTATATCAGCGACAAATCCTCTGAAATGGAAATGAGGACAACCACTCCATTCACAATATCTTCAAAAAAAATAAAATACTTGGGAATCAACCTAACAAAAGAGGTGAAAGACTTATACAATGAAAACTACAGAACCCTAAAGAGAGAAATAGAAGAAGATCTTAGAAGATGGAAAAATATACCCTGTTCATGGATAGGCAGAACTAACATCATCAAAATGGCGATATTACCAAAAGTTCTCTATAGGTTTAATGCAATGCCAATCAAAATCCCAACAGCATTTCTTGTAGAAATAGAGAAAGCAATCATGAAATTCATATGGAAAAATAAAAGACCCAGAATAGCAAAAACAATGCTAAGCAGGAAGTGTGAATCAGGCGGTATAGCGATACCAGACTTCAAATTATACTACAGAGCAATAGTAACAAAAACAGCATGGTACTGGTACCAAAACAGGCGGGTGGACCAATGGTACAGAATAGAGGACACAGAGACCAATCCACAGAATTAGAACTATCTTATATTCGATAAAGGGGCTAAAAGCATGCAATGGAGGAAGGATAGCATCTTCAACAAATGGTGCTGGGAAAACTGGAAATCCATATGCAACAAAATGAAACTGAATCCCTTTCTCTCGCCATGCACAAAAGTTAACTCAAAATGGATCAAGGAGCTTGATATCAAATCAGAGACACGCTGTCTGATAGAAGAAAAAGTTGGCTACGATCTACATTCGGTGGGGTCGGGCTCCAAATTCCTCAATAGGACACCCATAGCACAAAAGTTAATAACTAGAATCAACAAATGGGACTTACTCAAACTAAAAAGTTTTTTCTCAGCAAAAGAAACAATAAGAGAGGTAAATAGGGAGCCTACACCCTGGGAACAAATCTTTACTCCTCACACTTCAGATAGAGCCCTAATATCCAGAGTATACAAAGAACTCAAAAAATTAGACAATAAGAGAACAAACAACCCAATCAACAAATGGGCCAAGGACCTGAACAGACACTTCTCAGAGGAGGACATACAGTCAATCAACAAGTACATGAAAAAATGCTCACCATCTCTAGCTGTCAGAGAAATGCAAATCAAAACCACCCTAAGATACCATCTCACTCCAGTAAGATTGGCAGCCATTAGGAAGTCAAACAACAACAAGTGCTGGCGAGGATGTGGGGAAAAGGGTACACTTGTACATTGCTGGTGGGACTGCAAATTGGTGCAGCCAATTTGGAAAGCAGTATGGAGATTTCTTGGAAAGCTGGGAATGGAACCACCATTTGACCCAGCTATTCCCCTTCTCAGTCTATTCCCTAAAGACCTAAAAAGAGCATGCTACAGGGACACTGCTACATCAATGTTCGTAGCAGCACAATTCACAATAGCAAGACTGTTGAACCAACATAGATGCCCTTCAATAGACGAATGGATAAAAAAAATGTGGCATTTATACACCATGGAGTATTACTCTGCATTAAAAAATGACAAAATCATAGAATTTACAGGGAAATGGATGGCATTAGAGCAGATTATGCTAAGTGAAGCTAGCCAATCCCTAAAAAACAAATGCCAAATGTCTTCTTTGATATAAGGAGAGTAACTAAGAACAGTGTAGGGACGAAGAGCAGGAGAAGAAGATTAACATTTAACAGGGATGAGAGGTGGGAGGGAAAGGGAGAGAGAAGGGAAATTGCATGGTAATGGAAGGAGACCTTCAGGGTTATACAGTGGAGGAGGTAGAAAGAGAGGAGGGGAGGGGAGGGGAGAGGTGGGGACGGGGGAGGGGGGAGGATGGGAAAGGCAGCGGAGCACAACAGACACTAGTATGGCAATTTGTAAATCAATGGATGTGTAACTGATGTGATTCTGCAATCTGTGTATGGGGTGAAGGTGGGAGTTCATAACCCACTTGAATCAAAGTGTGGAATATGATATGTCGAGAAATTTGTAATGTTTTGAACAACCCACAATAAAAAATTAAAAAAAAAAAATAGTCACTAGCATGATATCAATTTAGAAAATTGTTCTAGGGGAAAACAAACAAAAAGAAATAACACATTTTGAAAACAGTGTTGAAGAACAGAGGAAAAGATTTTCAGTATAACAATATATTTTATTTTATTTCCATCTCATTTTGTGTTCTGTGAGATTCTTGGATCAGATTTTTGGTGTCTTTCATTAATTTTGGAATGTTCTGAGCCATTATTATTAAAAATCGTTCTTCAATCTCATTTTTTTACACTTCTGGCAGTGTTATTATATATATATATATATATGTTACACCTTTTGATATTGTTCCACAATTTGGTAAGTTTTGTTCAGTTTATTGGTATTATTATTTCTATTCTTGCTATCTATCATAGTTTTTCTATTTGGGAAGTTTCTATTATGATCTCAGCTCTCTGGTGGGTCTAAGAAAAGATCATGAATTTCAGTTTGTGGTGCATAATAAAAGTTAAAAGACATAGTTCTTCAAATACCAGAGAAGAAACTGGAAATTTCTTTTTCTTAATTTGTGCCGTCTGCTTCTTAAGAGTCCTTTTTACATTTTTAATTTTGTCAAACTATAGACATGAGTTAGGTAATATTTGAAAATTTTATCTTCAGTTCCCCTAGTTAACCCAGCGATGTAAACTAGATTCACAAAATTCTATGGCTTCAGAGGGGGATATAGAGTTCCATCTGATTGTCCTAAATTGGAGCCAATGAGCATTGACTCTCTTTATCATGTCTTACCATCATCAAGACTTTGAAATCAATTTTAACAGTCTTTAAATCAGATTCTTAATCAATATATTGATATCAGTCTAGGCAAAAAAAATGATACTGGCTGCAATGGCATGCAAGTGGGAGAAAAATTATTTTGAGAGGGGTTAGTTGTGAGGACAGGTAACCTCAAAAAATAGAGTCAGCAAGGATCTAGTGTTTACATAAATTATCAATGACAATTCTGTTCGACTTAAAGAGTCTTTTCTTAGATTTTTGACTTTTTTTCTTTTCCACAAAAGATCACAGTCATAAGATTTTAACATTTTAATTTTTGTTATATGTTACATACATTTTGCTGATATAACAGTTTTAAAGGACAATTGTCTCTTTGTAATAAGTGAACTTTATACAAAATTACTAGAGATAGTGTATGTGTAATTGCATTTAAATAATTAGTTACTATGGAAAATGGATATCCTTTAACTACTTCTCTGAAATTTTCAAGATCTATATATAAAATTGATTATTGTAACTCAAAATTGATACAAGAAGTAAAAGTGATTGACAGATACTTTGTTTAAAATGTGTTTCTTGCATTTTAATTTTATTACATAAATGTTGCATTTAACATTTCAAATTTGGATCCCCAATTCATACTGTCCAAATTATTTATTTTTCATTAAAAAAAAACACTCCTCACCAAAACCACACACATAAAAATTTATAAATTATTCCTGGATTGGTAAAAATTACTGATGTCTGCAGGAGACATATAATACCTGAATCCTACAAAACTTTTTATGTTTGAAAATATTTACAATATTTTAGTCTAATAAATAAGTTGCTCGGGTTAAGACCTACATATTCATAGGTAGATTAAAAGGAATTTGTATCCTATTCACCAGTATGTTTTAAACTTTCCTCAAAAAGAATTACATGGATCCTATTTTTATTGTTAGTGGATGTCAGTTAACACTCATAGAGATCTTTTGCAATAAATGGTCATTTAACTCCTTTCCACCTGGTCCAGTAGGATGTGAATTTATATCATTAAGGGGTTATTCATCTCCAGATGGGAGCATATTTAATTACCATCAATTTGATCAGAATTAGAGGATGCAACTTAACCACACACACACACACACACACAAAAAAAAAAAAAAAAAAAAAAAAAAAAAAAAACCCTGTGTTTTCTATTGTTTTTCATGTATGTTATTGATTCTTTTTAAAATAAAAGCTACATGGCCAGGTATCATGGTTCATGCCTGTAATCCCAATGACTCTGGAGGCTGAGGCAAGAGGATTGCAAGTTTGAGGCCAGCCTCAGAAGTTTAGTGAGACCCTAAGCAACTTAGCAAGCCACTCTCTCAAAATAAAAATTAAAAAGGACTAGGTGTGTATTTCCTGGGTAGAGTGCCCCTGAATTCAATCACCAGTACCAAAAAATAAATAAAATAAAATAGAAGCTACACAATCATTAAGGAAATTAATGCAAATCAAATAAATCAATAATGGCTTTATTAAAAGACAAAATATGGCAAGTGTTAGCAAAAAATATGGTTGGACTGAAAACTGGTACAGCCAATATAAAAAACAGTTTAGAGGTTACTCAAAATATTGAAAATGAAGACATCCAAGAATCCACTACATATATGTATCAAATGAGTATGAAATCAGTATGTGTAGGCAATAGCTGAATTTCCATCATTAGTCTAGCACTATTCACAGTAGACAAACATATGGAAACAACTAAAGTATCCATGGATGAATATATATATATATATATATATATATATATATATATATATATATATATATATATGTAAAACACATACTTATGACATGCTATTCAGCCTTAAATAAAGAAGGAAATCCTGTCATTTTTTTTCAAGATAAATGAATCTGGAGGATATCATGCTGAATTAAATGAGGTAGATAGGGAAACACAAATACTGTATGATTTTAATTTTTGCAGAATCAGGAAAGGTTCAGCTCATAGAAGCAGATACTAAAATGGTGATTTCCCAGGTTTGGGAGTAGGGGAAATGGGGAGATGTCTTGCAAAGAGTGAAAAGTCAGCTTTGCAGGATGAACACATTCTAGAGATCTCTTGTACAATATGGTGATTATATTTAATCATATAACAGTGTTAACTTGAAAGTTGTTAAAAGAGTAGTTCCTAAGTGTTCTAAACATATTAGAACATTGTTAAATAAATATGCTCATTAGCTTGAGTATGGTAACCATTTTACAATGCATATGCCATGTATCAAGACATTACTTTGTATATTATGAATACATTTACTGTTTCTTTGTTACTATATCTCAGTAAAACTGAAAAAGTAAGTTCTAAGGAAATCATTATCTCAAGCATTAATATATATCACATTTCTAACCACCACTTAGGTTTTAGGAAAAAATACAATTTTTTATGATCTTTTCACATGAAGTAGTAAACACACTGTCTTTCACTTTCAATAGAAATTTTATTTTTCTTTGATTCAGACCTGCATAGTTCTTTAACATTTATGTGGAAAAAATATTTGGATTATTTAAATTTCTGAAACACAAGTTATATTTCAGATGCTTTGTCTTTTGTGTTAACTAAACAATAAAATATTTAAAAAAAATAAAATTTGTCATTTAAATATATTAGTAAATTAATACTTCTTGTCTTCAGTCTAAAAAATGAAATTTTGATAAATTTGAAACAATATTAGAATCCATAAAGTTTTAGACTATTTCTCAAAAGTAATATAAATATATAAATACCTCTGGTGCCCAAAACTGAGGTGAAAATACACATTGCTAACAACCATGAAATAGTCTACCAAAAATATTTATTAATACTCTAACAGAGGAGTCACATTGTGCTAGTGGTAGATTTTAAACCAATCTGAAAAAATATGCTTTTACAGCTGGGTGTTTAAAGGGAACTAATCAATAGAACTTTACATAATTGAATTGCAAAGAACTAAAGACAAAAAGTGGGTAATAAAATTTGATCAGAAAAAGCTCTTTTTAAGGAAAATCTTTTTAGAGTATGTTAGAAAATGAAGCTTCTGGAAAGACTTTGATTATTTTTTAATCACATTAGCAATCTGGAAGCCCTATGTCTAAATGCAGAGAATGCCTTGGGCTTCCCCAGGAAAAGATTATATTGATTCCTGCATAAAGTCCTGAACAGATGGATGAGGGTCATAGGACGTCATGCCAGAAATCAATGCCATTTGACTTCTTCACTTTCCAGGCAATAAATATGCTGTTGTAGCTGATGGTATTATTTTTGTCTCTTTTATTTTTAAATTCCAAACACAATACCAATCTATGAAACACTTTGAAATCTACTCTGAAAAATAGATTTATCAAATGAGCTAATTTTTTTAAATGGCAAAACTGCCAGTATTAATATAAAACTTATCAAAACCTCTCCTCAATTCCCATTAGGAATTTTATCTCTACATTGGTATTGTAACAACTCATAAGACAGTGAGTTGTAGCCTTATCTGTGGACAATCACATCAATAAATGTTCCAGACAAAGTTTTTTTCTAATACACAATTTATCTAGTACTTGATAGAAAGGAAATTTAAGAGGGAACCAGAACACAGTCCAAATGACTTCTAAAGACATGTCCAGTGGATCTTCTACATCTTCAGCTGTTGGAGAGTGTTGTGTCAGTTACTCTTTCATTCAGGCATGATTTTTGTTAACAGAATGAGAGATATGTTATTTAAGATATTTTAGCCTAGGGCCCTATACAAAGATAGTATATTTTAGCATCTCTTCTTTCAGTATTTATAAATATCTTCCTTGTTAATAACATGCTTGGGGTGGGGGGGAAACAGTGCTTTTTGATAAAGAGTTTCTCTAGTCAATTTTGACTTAGTTTTTGAAATCTTCAATTTTGTTCTGTACATCTTTGGAGATGATGAAACCCATGATTGATAGTTATGACTTTTCCATTTCCTTGCTCCCTTGTCATTAAAATAATAAAAAAAACTGTGATATTTGAGTCAGCATACATTCTGTCTTCATTGGACATTTCTTAAATTCTTGAAAATGTATCACATGCTGAAAAGCAAACTGAAACAGAAAATATTTTTAAATATATACAGACAGAAAATGGACTGGAAAAATTTTTGCTAGTCTGAATTTTACAAATTACTCTTCATTTCCTTCTGAATCTCTAATGTTTATGGACTTAGAAAGCTTAGGCTTAAGTATCTTACAAATAACTACACTGATCAAAATAAAAACATCATTTGAGTTTCTGTCAGTCATTAATTTGAAAATATGGACTGAATATAGTTTTCTTTATTGTTTTTGAGTGTAAGAGTAGAATTTATTGAAGAATAGAAACAGAAACAGAACACTTGCAGTGCAAGAAGAGACCCAATAGCAGGTTTTCTCCTGAGTATAAATTATTCAAGCCATGTTTACTATATAAAAAATATTTCCATTTATAATAAAACTAGTAAGTATTCATATAGGGCACTCAGCAGGCAGTTTCTAAACAGTTTATATAGATAATGTCATTTATTCTGTGAAAGTAATCTGAAACTAGAACCATAATTACTTCTGTTGTGGAAGGAATGTCTTGTGCCCTCAATATTCATAAATTGAAATACTACTTACTCCCCAACATGATAATATTAGGAGGCATAAAAAGAATTTGGCCATGAAGGAGGAGGCCTCATAAATAGGACTGATGTCTTCTGAAAGATCTCTTTTACTTGCTTATTACAAGTTGTCAACCGGCCGCCAGAATAGGGCCCTCAATAGAACCTAACCACAGTGTCACTCTGATCTCGAACATCTAGCTCCAGAAATGTCTGAATAAGTTTCTCCTTCTTATAAACTGTCAATCAGTTGTTCTTCGTTGTAGTAGTTCAACCTGACTAATCTATAAATGTTACAATTAAAGTGCAAACAGATCAAATAATTTCTCCAAGTTGAAATAGGACCTACATTTGTACCTAGGTGATTTTCAAAGTAAATAATAAAATAAACTTAAATTCTACACCTAGGTTTAAATTTCCACTCTGAAATTGTTTTGAATTAATTCATCAAATTACATATAAGTTTTGTAATTCCCAATAGGTACTAGAGTCTCTTGAATAATTTCTTTAAATCCTTTGATTTACTATAAATCCCAATGCTATTCATTTCAACAAAGTTCATCTTCAAACACACCAATGCAGCATAGCTTTGCTTATTTTTCCAAACCTTTAGAAGAGAAACCCATTTCTGTTTGACATAACCTAATGTTTAGATTTTTCACCAGCAATGCTTTTTCACAGATGGAGCAATCTAGACTCTAAGTTGCAGCTCTTGAAATCACTAGAAAACTAGGATGATAGATGTCATTTAAGTACAAAAGAAAAAAAAAGAAAGAAAGTCAAGCTACTTCTTCCTTGTCAAAACTGTCAGAAATTTTGAAGTTGAATCTAGGATCCTGGCTTATAGGGAAAGTGCTTGTTATAATATCCCCTTTACACTGTTGGTCTGAAGCTCACAGTCTGGGCTTGACACATAATCCTCATCTGTCTTAAGTCTGTTTTCTATTACTATAAGTGAATATCAGAGATTGGGGAATTTATTAAAAATAGAGGTTAATTATTTCAGTTCTAGAGACTGGGAAGTTCAAGAGCATGGTACCTACATTGGGTGAGGGCCTGCTTCCTACATCAGAATATGGTGAAGGGCATTATATAGTCAGATGAAGCAAGCATCTTTTTAAACAGTTACTAGTGTCATCATGGGGAGTCTCAATTTGGAGGTATCATGATTTCATCTAATTCTACTTACCTCCCCAAAGTCCCATCTCCAGTTAATATTAACAAATAACTTTTGGGGTTAAATTTCCAACATAAATTCTGAGGGATATGTCATTTTTCTTCAGGTATTCGTCAGCAAAACTTGGCAAGTCAAAGCAACAGAGAGACTGAGTATGGGGTGTAAGAAAGAGTTCAGAGGGGCTGGGAAAATGGTTTGCCCTGTCTCCATAGAGGAAGAAAAAAAAAACTGAAATATTAATAAATAATCCTACAGGATGGAAGATATTACTTGTAAGTATTTTGTAAATGTGCAGTACAGAGAAAAGTTTGAAAGTCAATGCATGCATTAATAAATTTGCTTCATATATAGAATGCCATTGTTGCAACACAGTCTATTTTCTACCTCAGATTTTGTTTCAGAATGCTCTCTGTTATTCTTTATCATTATTCACAGATAAAATAGACATGATTTGTTAACACAAAATGCTAATGGCATATCTGACAAAAATATAGTGAGTCAAAAAGAATGGGGTCTCTAATTCATTGCCCAATAAAAATACATTATTTCTTAGGTAGCAATAGTAACAGTAATATTAGTTGAGGTAACTGTTATTGTTTTAGGGCTTGGTCTATGTACTTACCTTTCCTTAAAAAAATCCATTCAGTTTTTGCAGGTTTTTTTTTTTTAATTAGGAAAACACATAATCCTAAAAGTTAAGGAAAGATTTCTATGTCCTATATTGATAGAGATGCTGGCCTCAGCATGGTAAGTGCACCAAAGTGAATCTTTGTAGTATTACTAAACAAAAATGAGTTGAAGTATTGGCATAAAATAGTTCAGTTGTGATAATGCAATTCGTTTATAATAGGATGTTGTAAAATGTGTTTCTCCTGAATTTCTTAAGGACATTCTTTGGTTGATTTTTCCTAATCTGTTCATTAATTCTTAATATATTTCCCATTAAGTATTTCTCCTTTTAAAATCCAAATATTTAGAAAAGAAAGTGTTCATAATTTAAAATCTTCCTTATAAGTTGTGAAATCAAATGCATAGTCTATAGTTGTCATCATTTTAATTATTTCTATGAAAATTGTGAATATTTAAGAGGCAAAACAATAAGTGGATTATCAACTGGTTTTTAGTGTTTATAAATATAATAGGTCTAGGATGATATATAACTGTTTTTATCTCCTTAATGTATTTTTTATAATAAAAGTATTGATATTTGAGGAGAAACTAATATTTATAAAAATATTGTGTCATTTATACTTTGGTATTTTTCAGTTTCATCCCTATCTCAACTTTACTTGCCTTTCAAAGCCTAATTTGGGACTTAACTTGTGATTTCTCATTCTCAAAGTACTCCTCAAGTAACATGAAGATAATTGTCCTCAGATTTTTCACTTTGTAATAAATTGCTGAAAATTCTACATTTGTTGCTTTATATCTTTCTGTAAATTGTTTCAAGAATGCATGTTAATATGGTTAGAAAAAACAAAGAACATATTTTAAAATTATGTAGTTTCTACCCTATTGTACAATGCTGTACCTAAGGAAACTGGACATCAATACATTTTAAATAGTCAGAATTAATCATGAGCTATTAATATGCTGGCTAGGATTTTTCTAAATCAATTCATGACCCCAAGAACTCAAAGACTCATTAATGCAAGAGACTTATTCTAATGAAAAATATAACCACTCTACATAGAAAAACAACATACTGATTAAAAACCAGAAAATCTGCACTTAAGGGGAATAGTTCCTTAGTATTATTTAGATCTATATGATCACAGAAGAGTTGTTTGAACCTAAAGATTTTTATCTCCCTGCAGCTCAGATGTTCATTTAGCTGTGCATGTGCATGCCATATTGGTGCCCATATGCATCAAAAATACTGAAACAACCATTTCAGATCTGTTGATTCAGCTACAGTCATGGACCTGTGGCCTTAGGTTCTTTCCTTCTGCTCTGTTTTTGAAAAAAAAAAATAATAATAATCCCTTCAATTGAAAAAGAAGCAAAACAAAAGGCAGATTTTACATTTTCTCTAAATTTCTTCTACACTCAGTATATTATTGAAAAAAAAGAGTGTATCTGTTTTGAAAAATAATTCCATAATAGTATTAAATAATAATCAAATATCCAAGAATTAACCCAAAAGCCTATCAAAGGAAAGTGGGTATGTTTGTATTAGTCAACTTTTATCTCTGTTAACAAAATATCTGACAAGAACAACTTAGAGGAAGAAAAAAGTATTTTGGCTCATAGTTTAAGAGGTTTAGTCTATGATGGACCAAATCCACTGCTCTGGGCCTGATGTGAGGAAGACTACATCTAACTCGATGTTACCTTCCAGTTGAAAAAATTGAAGAATAAGGTGGTGAGCCCTGCTCGTTTCATGATGATTTAGAAGCAGAGAGAAGGGAAAAGACAACAGGAAAGATTAACTCTTCTAGATCATGCCCCAGTGATAAACCTCCTCCAGCCATGCCAAACCTGCCCACAATTATTTGCCAGTTCATTCATTCAAACCAGGATGGTGTGGTCAGGTTACAGATTTTACAATACAATCATTTCACCTGCATTAACGTAGGATTCTGGGGGAATACCTGATGTACAAGCAGTGTTATATTCATATGATGCGATATTAACACCAGTAAAATAAATGATTAGCTACTATAGGTAACAGTGACATGGATGAGTCTAAAAAGTATCATGAGTGAAAGATGCCAAACAAAAGAAGAATAAATACTGTAATCATTCATTTGTTTGAGATAAAAAAGAGAAAAAATAGTTTAACATGCTATAAGTTTGATAGTAGTTAATGGTGGGAATAGAAGAAAGGATGATAGATTAGTTAATTGAAAACAGCATACAGGTGATTTCTGAGGTGAGAAATATTTACTACAACTTGTTTGAGGGATGCTTACAAAGCTAAAAATGTTGTAGGGCATTACTTTGGGGGTCTCTTTTCTAAGTATATTAATACTAATAAAAAGCCTCTACCTCATGACCTGATGCTTTCCAAAAACCCTACTCTTTATACTATCATATTGGATATTAAACATCAAAGTATAAATTTTGGGAAACACATTCGGACCATAGCATCTAAGTTTTGTGGCATTTTGTATAGCATATTTCTTTTTTTACCAAAAAATTAAAAATAAATCAATGAACAAGATGTCAAGTTAATACCAACACTTTACATGTCAAAAGTTATTGACAAGAAAATGTTTCAAATGCATATCCAATAAGCCAGGAGGCTTTATATTCATGGATTTTTAAAAATTGCATACACAAACAAGTATCCTTTGCAATTCTACAATATGCTAACATTTACTTTTTATAAAATAAATCATACATACCACATTTTTAAGTATATCCCTAATAGCAACGTTTGACAAGGTATATGTTTTCAATCTTTCATGGCAGGTTTAACTCCAACTTAAAATGCTATTTACATTCAACAGTGCAATTGACACTATCACATTCTATTATAGTAGACATAGTTACATTAAAATATACTGTTTTAAATGGGTTTCAAGATGTTTATTAAATACCTGATGAGCCTCTTGGCAGTACTGGAATATAATAGTTTAAAAATATTTAAAAGCTCTGAGTCTATATAACATTAAGTAAAATATTTATAATTTGAGTTAAATATCACACTCAGACACTTACACTTTAAATTTTCTATCAATTTAAATTCATCACCATGATGCCTGGTTTCTTTGGGATTCTGACCATCATGTAATGGAAAAAAAATGTATTTTTCCTGAGCTAACTTACATATACAGAATTCCTTACATTGTATTAAGACTATAAATTTCCTACCACAGAATTGTTACTATAGTTGCTTAGCTCATGTGAAAGGCTAATTTATATAATTATTATTGTGGAAAATGAATTGAAGCTGTAATCCTCAAATCTAACTTCTAACTTGGTAGATAAGAATTTTAATAGAACCATTCATAGAATTCTTAGAGTCCTAAATCTATTTGCTTTCAATAAATGCTTTATGTTATTATATTCATCATTTATACAAGAATTAAGGTTGGGACTTTTAGCATTCCATAAATTCTTATTCTAAAGCTAAAACAAAACTGAATCATCTTGCATGATACTAGTTTTCTATTGCTGCTATAACAAATTATCACTAAGTTGGTGACTTACAATACCACAACTTTTTTTTTCTCTTACAGTCCTGGAAGTTCAAAGTCCAAAAGGATTTTTACTGTGATCAAGGTGTTATAGGGCTAGCTTCTTCTGGAGGCTCTGGGACAGAATATATTCCTTGACTTTTTTCAAGTTTCCCTATCTATTAGCCCTTTTCATCTTCAAGCTTAGTAATTGCATCACTCAATCCTCTGCTTTCAACTCTCTCTCTCACTCTTTGCCTCTTTTTTTCTCTTATAAAGAAACTTTTTATTACCTTGGAACACAAAGATAGTACAGGATCCCACCCCCCATCTCAAAATGCTTAACTTACCACACACTTAAAAGTGAATTTTAATTTTGACCTTGAACATCATGGTGTTTTTAAAAGACTTAGCCATTTTGATTGTACTATTAAACACATGGTAATTACTCAAGTTAATTTATGCTTAATCTTTATCAGCTGTACTTTTTGCATAAATGATTCCTCTTCCATCTAATTATTTCAGTTATTATAATAATGTGAATATCATCAACCATTCATAGCCGCAACTTTAAATTGATATATGACTTTTAAGATATTATTTTCTGCATGCACCATTTTCATTGTATATCAATTTATAGTAGTGTATCATTTTTTCTAAATTATTAGCTTTCTCAAGGGAATAAAATGCATTGTTCACCTGAGACATTTCTTCCTCATTCAAATCTAAGTCACAGTAGTAGCTTCAGATACTTTTTTCCTGTAATATGGGCTGTATCTTTAATGATATAAAAATAAACAAGTGTTAATTTTTTAAATATTTTTATTGTAGATGGTCACAGTATCATTATTTTGTTTATTTAGTTTTTTTATATGTTGCTGGGGATTGAACCCAGTGCCTCAATGTGTGCTAACCAAGTGCTCTACCACTGAGCCACAACCCCAGCCCACAAGTGTTATTGTTAAATATTTAAACCTCATGGAAAATTCAGATTAATTTAGAGAATCATTCCATGAATTTGGATAGTGATTTTATAAGCCTGACTTAAAAATTAAGGGTAGGATTTACAGATTTTTTTTATAATTCAAATATATTATGGCATAATCAATGATTTCCCACTAAGATTAAAAAGAATAAAATGTAAAAGAAAACACAACTTATTATTTCAGGAGAAGGGAAAGAAAGTGAAGTGATTTATCCCTAAGTTTAGTTTTGTAAGCAAGCCATTTAAAATGGAGTGATAATTTTATTGCCATTTATGTAGGAAATGAAATGCATCTCCTCTCTTACTCCTGCAGCTCAGGTTTAAGTATTATACATGGAAGATCACATAAAACACAGGCTGTAAAATTAAGGTGTTTTACTGTTCTTCATGGTTCACTGTTTGGTAGGCCTTACAAGATGCTGTACACCAGTATCATTGCTTCTCTAAGGCAGGACAGAGTCTAGATTAAAAAAAAAAAAAAAAAAAAAAAAAAAAAGCAGGTAATGTACTTTAGTTAATATAAAGAATGTTTTGTATCAATTATATTTCTAAAATTTACATAGCTGAGACCAAATTTAGCTTATAGAACAAACTGGTTAATTACAGAATATTATTTTGAATTTTCACAGGTCCTTCCCCAAATTTGATTGGCCTACCACCCTAACCACTATCTGTGAGTAATGTAAAACTGTGCCTAGCTTAATATCAGCTGTTCATATGAAAGAAACTTTGACTTTCAGTGGACAAAATGTTCATAACCCATTTTCTCCCTCCTCCAAATTATAAGAACTTAGGCTTTATTAATAGATACATGTAATCTATCATAACTTATATGGTTTGTGAAGGTATGGTACAACGTGTTGACTGAAGAAATAAGTAATACTCTATATCAGCCATATTATATCTAGAATGTTATATTTAATAAGGTCATTTTCTTTGTCAGCAAAAGAGTATAAAGCTTTATGTGTGAAACTTTCGTGGTTCCAGAACTATTAATTCTTTAAAAAATAGAAATGAAGTTTTAACATAGTACTCAGAGGAATGATTCTGTTCAAAATAATAAAAAATAAAATAAAATAAAAAAGGAACAATTAGAGTCATTTGTACAGGCAAAAAAATGATCATATTAAATTAGTCTGGTCTTTACAATTATAATCATTTCCTCATGAATTATTTTCTTTAATCACTGAAATTATCCAAAAGAACAAGAAAATAATGATTGTATGTATGATAAAATAAGGGGAAAAAAACTAGAGAGATTAATATGCACAATATCACTCAGCAAATAAAAGTCATGTCTCAAATATGAATATTCTAAGTCTTTGTTAGATCATACGATCTCTAATAGATGTAAATTAGTATGTGAATTAAATGATATATTATATATCTAGTTATATATTCTACATAAATAAAAGAATCCAAAAATATGAACTCATAAAAGCAGATATAATTATGATGTTTACTAGAGACTGGGGCAGGGTAAAGTTAGATGGGGGAGACTGGTCAAAGAATGAAAAGTTGCAGTTAGACAGGATGTATAAATTCTTGAAACCTATTCTACAAAATAGTGGCTGCAGTAATAATACTGTATACTTCAAAGTTTCTTAGAGTCGTTTTTTCAATGTTCTCAACACTTACGCAAAATGTTTTGTATTAGAGGTGACAGACTAGTTAAAGAGTTTTATTTAATCATTCCACAATGTATACATGTATCAAAACATCATTCACACACTACAGATACATTTTGAATGTCCATTCAGTAAAATAAAAACAACAACAACAACAACAATACATATATTAAAACCCTAACCTAATAGAAGGCAGTACAGTGGAGTGGAAGAAAATACATTGGAGATGGGATTACCAAACCTTAAATCTCAGCCTCACCAATTAGTAGCTATTTCATCACTTGTGAAATGGTGTAAATAATACAATGTATCTTAAAGGGAGTCTTGAAGAGCAAATGAGTTACTATGTTGTAAAATACTTTGCTATAAGAGATCTATCAGTGTTTATGAATGTAAAAGTCTGTTATTATCTGGTATATAGAAGAAAATCAATAAATGTTAGCTGCATTATCTCTCCAATTTAGGGTATTAATTCAGATGATGAATTGATGTATCTGTCATGTTGTAGAAGATATTCTAGAAACCCAGGGAGTGGGAGAAATTTTGAAAGTTTGAATAAGCAACCTCCTGACTTTCTTTTTAAAATCCTGTGAATCACTACTTTCTAAAGAGTGATACAAAAATCCTCACCTAAACCAAATATGTTCTTTTCCCATAAACTCACATTCCATATGTGTCTAATCTGTGCCTCAAAAGTAATTCATGGGGTGGCTGAATGTAAATGCTACTATAGGCCTCAATATATAAGAAGTGAGTCATATCTGTAATGACATTTATTTCCTGTTGTAATTTCAATACTGCAACAAGATGTTGTAGTATTTACATGAATTTACATGAAATTTTGTCTAAATTTTATTTGCTAGCACATGGACAATGACCTCACTGCAAGATTTTTCTAAAATATTCAGTTTTGTGGAACATATCTTTTCCAAGTTTGCAAATTATGCATTCTATCCTGGTGAGAATCAATTCCCCATTTTCTTTGGTGTTTTACAGAGAATGAAATTCACAGTAAAAAAAAAAGTAACTTAACATATTTCACCAGTACAGTCTAATCCAGGATGAATTAGATGCATCTTTTTTCTCTAGGCACTGGAGCAAACACTTACTATAATTTAGTGACAGTACATCTCTAGAGGAAATTACAATTTGTAAATATGTCACAATCTGAGAAATGGTGGATCCACTATGTATATTTTACAACTATGATACTGTCTTATATATGCACAAATTTATGAACTGGAAACACTGTGTTCTTTACCAGATTCATGGTCTTATCCATGCTACAAATTTATTCCTTTCAATATGAACTACAGAATGATTAGACTTAGCCAACAGAATATAATCATCTATGATGAATGGGCTGTAATAACTCCATTAGCATGTTGCTGCCTCAAATGGACTTTAAAAATTTTCAACTTGTTTTATTATTTTTTCCAAAAATTCAAATTAATAACTATACTAATGGTGAATAAAAAGATGCCTATAAATGTGGTTATTATTTTTAAAGTTTAAATAATTTCTCCTTTCCCCTGAATCTCCCCAGCCTCTGTTAACCACCATTCTACTCTCAACTTCTGTGATATCAACATGTTTAGATTTCACATGAGATCACACTATACTTGTCTCTCTGTGCCTGGATTATTTCACTTCAAATAGATCTTCAGTTCCATTGATGTCACAAATGATAGGATCTTCAGGGAATAGTCCGAGAAGGGCAATACCTGGGTCAAATGGTGGTTCCCTTCCCAGCTTTCCCAGGAATCTCCATACTGCTTTCCAAATTGGCCGCACCAATTTGCAGTCCCATCAGCAATGTACAAGAGTACCCTTTTCCCCACATCCTCACCAGCACTTGTTGTTGTTTGACTTCATAATGGCTGCCAATCTTACTGGAGTGAGATGGTATAGCGTACTACAGGGATACTGTGACATCAATGTTCATAGTAGCACAATTCACAATAGCTAGACTGTGGAACCAACCCAGATGCCCTTCAATAGATGAATGGGGCATTTATACACAATGGAGTATTACTCTGCACTAAAAAATGACAAAATCATGGAATTTGCAGGGAAATGGATGGCATTAGAGCAGATTATGCTAAGTGAAGCTAGCCAATCCCTAAAAAACAAATGCCAAATGTCTTCTTTGATATAATGAGAGCAACTAAGAACAGAGCAGGGAGGAAGAGCAGGAGGAAAAGATTAACATTAAACAGAGACATGAGGTGGGAGGAAAAGGGAGAGAAAAGGGAAATTGCATGGAAATGGAAGGAGACCCTCATTGTTACACAAAATTACATATAAGAGGTTGTGAGGGGAATGGGAAAAAAACAAGGAGAGAAATGAATTACAGTAGATGGGGTAGAGAGAGAAGATGGGAGGGGAGAGGAGAGGGATAGTAAAGGATAGGAAAGGTAGCAGAATACAACAGTTACTAATAGGGCATTATGTAAAAATGTGGATGTGTAACCGATGTGATTCTGCAATCTGTATTTGGGATAAAAATGGGAGTTCATAACCCACTTGAATCTAATGTATGAAATATGGTATGTCAAGAGCTTTGTAATGTTTTGAACAACCAATAAAAAAAATGTTTAAGAAAAAAAAAAGAAAGTAAAAAAAAAAAAAAATGATAGGATCTCATCATTCTACAGTTGAATGGTATTGGACATTCTGGTTGTTTCTGCTTCTTTACTACATTCAATAGTGAATGAGAAAAAAGCTATAATGTTTGATATAGTTTTCTCCAGAAGTCATACATACCTTCATTTTCATGACATTCTGGTAATTGAGTTCACATTCTAGATGAGAAGAATCATTTGAAGTAAAAAAAAATGTGGATCTATTTGAAAATTACCACATATATGTGGGTGTGGAAGCAATAAACATTAAATAGTATTTTTTTTCAAAAAACAGTCAAGGTATCCTTCTTTATTTAAAATATTTTGCTTTGCAGAAATTATGTTTTACTCATTAATCACCTAGGTATGGGTGATATCGGGTAGAAGTTCACTCACTCCTCTGTTCCAGGTGTAAGCCTGCGACCCAGGATACATCACTGAACACGGAGGAAGTAAAAGCTTGACAAGTGACTTTACATCTCTTGTTGTGCATACCTGACATCAGCATTTCCTGATGAACTATTATTTCATTTCAGAGTATAAAGTGATTATGCCTTAATTCATTTAACTCCAGGGATGATGACATAAATAACAACAAACAGTACTTAAAAAAAACCCCAAATTTCTCTATGTTTCTGTTTAAACAATGGTTAAACTGAATATAGTAGATAGGCAAAGAGTATGAATTATAATGTCAAACTCCTTGAATTGGGATTCCAGGCCCACCATTAATAGCTGTGTGGCTTTGAGAAATTTACTTGAACTTCTCACTGTTCCAGTTTTCTCACACTTAAAATTAAAATTAGAAAATAGTAACTTCCTTGTAATGTTGTGATGAATATCAAATGAGTTAAGGCATAAAGAGTTATATATTCATAGTTTCATATATATGTATAATTACATTTATATTCATAATTATTTATAAGTATTCACATATATATGTATACAAATTATATTTACATATAAATATTTATATGTGCCTGAGGGGAGGATCTGAATCTATGGCTATTGGCATTTATTTATTTATTTATTTTTTTGGATATGCAAAAAGAAACTTTTTAAAGAATGGAACCAAAGCAAAAGAAATAAAACTTCCAAGTTGGTACAGGTACACAGTTTGATTATCTGAATCCAGCTGTTCCTAATACATATGAAAACTCTGTTATTTATTAATAAAAATAAATTCATCTTTGCCTAAGTTAACTTCAGACTTCTATTTTAAAGGGTTGTGAAAATCACAGTATGTAAAGATGACAGCACTGTGCTTAGTGCAGAGTAAGTTATTCCTTTTACTACAATGCATGTAATTTTAATGGAGAGAAAATTTAAGATGATAATAAACATTGAATTATGAGTATATGGTTGTCCTAGTGTCCAGAAAAGTGAGCCGAAAGGGGTGAATTGATTTGGAATTCTCATTTATTGGATCATTGCCTAGGAAGATTGCATCTTTGCCCTAAAACATGAAGGATAGTTCACATGAAGGGAGATCTAGGTCAATTGGCCAGAAAAATGAAGTTATCAAAGAAAAATAATGCTAATGTTTGTGGTGGAAAATTACAAAGATTTTTATCTTCTTTAAAATTTCCTCAAGAATTGTATGGAATGTTTTTTTTATTCCTCAGCATTTTAAACTCTTTAAATAAATTATATAAAATCAATTCCCCATCTACCAACTTCTTATCAAATGTACCCCAGATTTATGCCAAAATATTCCTAAGAGTATTTACTTGAACAAAATAAACTTGATGAATACTTGATATATTAAATTCAAGATGTCTTTTGTTTGTTATTTAGAATCATATAAATTAAAACTTATTATAAATGATACAATTATTTTCCCTTTCAAATTATAGAATAGACATATTGAATAAATGAGTATATACACAGAAACATATACTCACATATATATGTTCTTATTATAAGCATTTTAATATATTCTCTACTTCTTGCTAAATCTTGTTTTAAGATATTATTTAACATGATATCAATTGCCACTGACTTAATACCTCATGAAGAAGAAAAATACCTTCAATAGAAAATAAAAGCACTATTCATTTCCTATTGCTCAATGAAAGATAAAAAGTATAATTTTATTGAGATAATGGAAAATATATAGCAATAAAATAATTAATACGAATGTTATACTTTGTATAATGGAGACAATTGTCATAATATTTGTATCAAATATTCTTATTTAGTTATCTAACTATAAATTGAGATGTGGTCACTCATATTATCGATGAAAATAAAATTTGAATTAGACTCTTTTTTTTCAGGGCCAATATAAAATGTTTTTCAGTACACTGTATTTTTATTTAGTTAATTAACATGCAAAATATGGCCAAAATTAAGCATTGATAATGGCATATAAAATGTTCATCAACATCTGAAAAATGAGGAATGTTTTAAAATACTGATGTGGAAAAAATATTTTGACATTTGGCAAATTATTAATTCATTATTTTGTATTCTTCTCAAAAATGTATATTTCATATTGAAAATGCTTATATACCATAAATATAAAATAAGGAACCACATAATATATTGGTAGCAAGTTGGTTGTGAAAAAGTAAAATTAGAGTTTGTAAATATGGCCTGGACCTGTAATGATTATGGCAAATTCAGGATAAGTATTTAAAGATAGCAATACTGTGAATTTGAATCACTTGCCAATTTTCACTGTTTTGTTTTATATTCTAATTATTCCTTACAAATTTATGCTGTTGGCAATATTTTGGAATTTTAAGCCACATAAGTTAACATATTTACCTTGGTCACATATTTGGCATTTGAAAATATAATCCAGAAAAGGGATTTAAAGGGTGAAAAAGTGACCCCTTTTTTTCTAATCTTGAAAAGGGCACATCATGCAGAGAAGAACTGGATGCAACCACAGTGAAAAATGACTTATCTTCATACCACATGCTAATATTTCAGATTTCACTGCTGCCTTTTCACAGAGAAAATAGTCCACACTTTGGGCCTCATGTTGAGCAACACACCTGGCAGTAGGAAGAAGATTTTGAAGCAGATGATCTGCTACATTGCTCATAGCACTTGCTCTGCGGGAAATCAGGGCTCATTTTGAACTCTGCTGTTGCTGAAAAGACAAACCAATAACCTGTGGTAAGTCAAAACACACACAAAAATTAATCTTGATAGGTCAATAATGGAGAAACCAATCAAAAGACAACATATTAGCCTGGATGCTAACTCTGATTGATTCACCATGCTTTTCTCTAACAAGGCATTTATGGTCCTTGTTTGAAGTAACTGGCTTGTTTACTTTCCTCTAAATTCACATGCTTACAAAACCAGTCCCTTTTAAAATTCTATGAGAGTTTATAGATACTTTCCCCCTGGTTAGTCATAGTTATTTAACTTTTGCCTAGCATTATAATCATTATTGTTTTAATCACAGTATTTTCTTAACAAATGAAAACTCACTGATTTTCTTGTTATCTTAATAAATGATCAGTATCAAAGAAACATTCCAATATATCCCAGAATAATCATCCTGCTTTAATATGCTAATGAGGGGAATACCATTTCATAATATTCAGATTTATAAATTTCTTTCATATTTATTAATTTGTTTTTTTTTTCAAAACTAAATTGCTCTTATCACACCCATGTGCTATGGGGTCCTTAGAAATGGGCAACAATTGATTGCTTTTTCTAAATTGTGACTTTTGTTTTTTATTGTTACTGTTTGCTTTGTTTGCTTACTTTTGCAGTGC
The DNA here is from genome assembly GCF_047511675.1 of Marmota flaviventris. Lineage (NCBI taxonomy): Eukaryota > Metazoa > Chordata > Mammalia > Rodentia > Sciuridae > Marmota > Marmota flaviventris. The sequence goes on along the minus strand of NC_092504.1, from coordinate 80,529,523 downwards.
TGGAGATTGAACCAAGGCTGGTTACCACTAAGCTACATTCCTAGCCCTTTTCATTTCATATTTTGAGACAGTGTCTCTCCACAGCTGGCCTTTCACTTGTATTCTTCTGCCTCAGCTTCCCTGCTGACTGAGATTATAGTTTTGTGCCACCCTGCTAGGCTTCTATAGTGATATTAAGGATAAAGTTTTCATTAAGGCGTTTACATGTGACATACAAGGAAAGGAGATATCTTGAAAGTTCATTGTCTTTTTCTCCAAGTCAACTTCTAAATAACTTTAGGAAAATTAACAATTATTTTTTAATTGTATCCCAAAGCTTCAGTAACCTAATCAGTCTTTGTGACTAAGATATATTATGGTGGTTCTAGTGAGCTTTTGGGTCACTGTGGTCAAAATATCCAACAAGAACAACTTAGAGAAGGAAAAATTTATTTTGACTTGTGGAGTCAGAGGTCTCAGTCCATATATGGCCAACTCCATTGTGCTGGGCCCTAAGTGAGGTATCACATGATGGTGAAAGGGCCCACAGGAGAAAACTGCTTACCTCTTCACTGGATCAGAAAGCACACAGAGAAAGGAAAGGGGAATCAGGGAAGATGAATATTTTTAAGGCACACCCCCAATGACCACCTATTCCAACCATACCTCACTTGCTTACAGTCAATACCAGTCATTCAAATTAGTATGAGATCATAACTCTCATAATATGATCATTTCACCTCTGAATGCTTCTGCATTAACAGGAGGTTTAGGGGGACACCTAATATCCAAACTATAAGAATAGTAAACTTCTTATTTCAAATGAAGTACACCATCTCTCTCTTGTTTTTAACTATTAGCAATTTAGTTTATTTACCTGACTGTTCACTAACTCCACCGAGGCTTCCTTGTATAAAATGTATGTCTCTAATGAATTAGAATATTTTATAACATTTGAACAAAATAGTAAGGGAACAGCATTGGTAGTGTTTTTATGTTTTGAATGGTATATCAATTGATTTTTTAAATGGCTAGTATACATTAAAACTAAATTTAATTTACATATATATATATATATACATATATATATATAGTAGTTTCCATTTGTCAGGCACAATTATAAGGGCTATAATAATACTAATTCATTTAATCATAATCATAATTCTTTAAGTTGTGTTTTATTTTAGAGTTGAGAAATGTGCCATGGTAACATTGCTTTTAAGTGGTAAAGTTGGGATTTGAACCCAGGTAACCCTAGCCCCAAAGTCAGTTCGCTTAACCACAGTACCATATTGTCCAGAAAAGAGAGGAAGGTGGTAATTGCAAGAGGGCAGCTATGGTAACAGTTTTTGAATCTCATAGTCATATTGAGAGTCACTGAATAGTTAACACACACACACACACACACACACACACACACACAAATAGCTGGATAGCATGTCCAAGAATTCTTCACATGATTTATAGTAAGTCAAAGTGGCATGGTATCCTTTCAAATTTCAGAATACAAATGGCTGATAACCAAACATTAAAAATCAACACCCTCAAGATGTCCTATGAAGGAGAAGGCAAAAAAAAAAAAAAAAAAAAATCAGGAAGGTGTCTGTCACAGCAGTGCAGCTCGAAAACAGTGGTTGAACTGAAGAGTGCTTTTACAAAATCCAGTATGGTATGAACTGAGAGGACCACAATACAATGATCTGAAAAGGCTTGAGCAGTTTAACCCCTAAGGAATAAGAAAACCAATGATTTCAGTTTCCTACCCTGAAGGGAAGCCATCTAGAGTGGAATAAAACTTGAGCAGAACTATTACAGTAGAGATGAAGGAAAGAAAAGCTAGAGGGAAATGTGAGAAGGAAACTAAATCAGTAAATCTTAGGAAAAAAACTACTATAGTTTGGAACTTACCTAAAGGAAGAGAAGAAATTGATGGAAGTTCAGAAAATCTCCCAGAAGACTACCATCTGAAGGTTAATTTAAGTGTTACTATTAATAATTTTACAAAATAGAAAAAAACAGAAAACTGAAAAACTTGAAGTAACTTTGCAACAAAATTTTTCCATGAGAGTGTACCAAAAACAGATTTTATGGTTAAGGTATGGAATACTAGTTCAAATGGGATAAAGTGCAATAAAAATGATTTAAGACAACATCAAATAATAACAAGGAAAAAACTGAGTAGTATTCTAAAAGAATTCAGAAATTAAAGAAGCCATTATTTCCAGAAATAAAGAATAATATCAACATGAAAAATAAACAAGAGGTAATAAGAGAAAGAGAAGGTAACAAAGTAAAATTTTTAAAGAACTTGAAGTATATAAAAGACTAGACAAAAATAAACATATAAATATTTTAGAATGTTAAAAAGACACTTATGAAAGAAGATCCAGAAGCCATTGATAATCACCCAAAAGATAAAAGAAGGGTAATATATAAAGAAGAGTAATATATAAAATATATAAAAAAGAAATTAAAATTACATATTGAAAAATACCACATAGTTAAGAATATGGTTCTAAAACGAACAATGCCAAAAACTACTGGACTTAAAAGAAAAGGAAAGCTTGTTGACAGCAGATACAAAAATAATAATAAATTGACCTAAAAGGGAAAATCATTAGTTTACATTTGTAACATTTTAACCCTAAAGAAAATAGAATAACAGAATTAAAATATATAAGAAAAATATTTTTTAATTTAGCAAAATTAATTTCAACTATAAAATTTCAAACTATTTGTAAAATATAAGAACTTAGAACACACTGTTCTCTTCTGTCCTTCCTAAGAAATAACTAGAAGATGAACTTCAACAGCTAAAATGACTAGAAAGTATCACTGTAAGAAATAAGGATGAACATTAAACGTGGATATTTATATATCTAAGACTAAAGGAAAGTTCTAAAGGATAGAGTATTTGAATAGCTATCTGCTCTGATATCTTTAATGATGGAATAAATTAGGAACTTTGTAAAAATTACTTTCAGATATTTTCATTAAGTATGCTAAAGATGATAGTATTAATATTGCTATTCAAAGGTAATTGTGTCCAATGTTGTATAAAAATTCCACCACCAATTTTTATCTTGAGAATGAGGATTTTTAGAGGAGAAGAAAGAAATATAGATGTATTATAGAAGAGATAAGTAAAAAACAAAAGAAAACAAAACTTGAAACCTGTATGTGAATAGTAAATACCAATAGGAATTTGTATTATTACTATGATCATTTTCACTGTGTTTTGTTGGATACATATGAAAGGAAAGTGAGAAAGCAAGAGATGAGCAAGCAAGAAATGAAGGACAGAGACCAGGGAGAGATCCACACAAAGGTTTATTTGTCAAAGTTGATAAATAAAGGCCAACCCTCTATAAAGTGCAGAGAGGCACCCAAGATATTTGGGTGTTCAGCTTTTGTGGGTTAGGGGTTTGGAGTTGTAGTTGTGGTGCTATGGGACAGGCTGTGGGGGGTTGCATCAGAACTAGGCAGGTAGGGAATAGTGTGGGATTGGCTTAGGTCAATGGTACCATGAGGCTTTCCAGAGTCAAGGAATTGTGTCCTTCTGTGATTGGCTTAGGGTTGTGGTACCATCAGGTAATTCACTAAAGGGAGTGGGGGGAGTTCCAGTAAGAGGAAGTACAGGAAAGCAAAACTTGCCTCAAAAATAGTGGTTAGCATTTATGATGGCTGCTCAAATACTAAATCAATACCCTATAGCATAGTTATGGAATTCAGTCCAGTTGAAATAAGAATTCCTAATTCCTTGATTTTATTCCCGAATAATCACTAAATCACTAAAAGAAACTGGGACCTTTTGGAGATGAGGGAGATATAGAAAGGCTTAAGCAAGCAGGACATTATGGTGAGTGAGGAGGCTGGGCAGGGCCTGAAAAAAAAGGAGCTTGGAGATGGTCTTCTGATGAGATCAATTTCCTGGTTTAGGAAAGCACTCATGGACACAAGCAGGAGACCCACTCAGACACTTTTGCACTCATACTCCTGAGTAAGGGACCCAGTAGAAAAACCAAAACAGATATGTGGACAGTGGGGACACCAATCAAGTATAGTGAGGAGCACATGGACAGGTGAGAAAATAAGTAAAGGAAGAAATCCCAGAGATCATAAAAAGAACAGGCCGAAACTCCCCACTGGATTCCCAGCCCTGGGACCCTTTCTCTTCAGAGAAATCTATTTCTGTATCTCTGTTGCTTTTGTGATAAACCTACTTCTTTCTTGTAATCTCTGTGTCCTAATCTTTAATCCTTTGCTGAATAGAGACAACAAAACCGGCACCCCTATATGATAACAGAGAAGTGCCTGCTTCCAGAACTGGAGCAAGATATGTTCAGAATGACATTAACATATCTCCTTACCAGAAAACAAATCTTCAAAGACCACTATAGTCATTTCCAAATGACTTACAAGCCAATTTTAAAAAGCTTTTCAGAGTCAATCATGGGAAAGAAATTTTTTTTTTTTTAATTTTAATACATTTAAAAACGATTTGGTTAACTTTGAAGGATGTTTGAAGTATCTATTGATTAACCAAGTAGTTTTGAGGAGGAAGTGTCTAGTATTTAACTAATATATTAAATATAAAGGATAGAATTAGAATGTAATATTTTATATCCTCCAATGACTTTATTAATTTAAGCATTAAAGACTACTCCTGATAATATCATTAAAAAAGACAATTATGAATTTGCTATCTGAAAAAATCCAGATCTTGAGATAATCAACAGGTCCAATACCTAGCATTATTTTGTTTATGCACCCAATGTTTTGTATGCTAGGCAGAAACTCTACCTCTGAACTATATTCCCATTTCTATTCATCATTATTAAACAGATTACAAAGCTTTAAGAGACAATTTTTTTTTTTTAGTACTGAATTATGTTACCCAATAATCCTCACTGGGGTACAACATTTCTAAAAAAATCTAGGAAGTTGTAACTGAAATAGTCCAGATAGTGGTTACTTTTGGAAGTTACAGAGGAGGTTGAAAATGGTATAGAAATTATGAAGAAGACTTTGGCAACTGTAAATGTCTAATATTGACTTCAATGGTTGTTACAAGATTGTCCACCTTAAAATATCTCATTGAGCTGTATATTTGTTTCACATGCTGTATTACATCCACATTTCACTTTCTAGTAAAAGTAAAAATTCAAAAACCATTAATTTTTAATTTTCATATTCTAAGTATATACCTTTTTAAAGTTGTTATTTTTTAGTTGTAGATAGACATAATATCTTTATTTTATTTATTTATGTTTATGTGGTGCTGAGGATTGAACCCAGTGCCCCTCATGTGCTAGTCAAGTGTTCTACCACTGAGCGACAACCTCAGTCCCAACTTGTAAGTATATAATTTTAACTCATCTTAAATCCATTTTAGGTACAAATGACACCTCATTTTTTAAGACAAATATCAGAAAGTAATTGTAGGTGTCATATTCTTTCAAGCAAGATCCCGTTTGGTCATTCTGCTTTTTTAACATTTCCACATATAGCTCCTTTCCTTGTCAATCCCATCATCTGTGTTGACTTTGAAAGTTTTAATACTTCTCTTCAGTATAATGGAAATTACCTGCTGTATAATCATGCCATTCTGATTGTCTTCTATTTTATTCTCCCTAATACCATCAAAGTGATATTTTAAAAATTAACATTTGAAAGACAATCATTTGTCACTAGGATGTCAAATGCAATTTAAAGAAATTAAAGGTGGGAGTGGGTTTTACTTTCTTAAAGTAGAATTTAAACGCAGTAATACCTTTTTGCAAACTTTCAATTAGCACTATTTTAAAGCAAGTTTGATTCAATCACTATATGAAGTAATGGGACTAAATTAGATGAGAGCAAGTAGAGAGAGTTCTGGTGTTTCAAATAATATCAAATGATATTATTTGAGTCATAGAAACTTGTCACCATTATCCTAGCATTTGTTATCTTTGAACCTGACTACCTCAGTAATCTAAGAGCACTGTAATCATTGGGATCATCCAAAAAAATTAACTATATTTTGCCAGTCAGAAGAAATTGGCAAGAGCTTGTACTAATTCTTTTGTCATTTTTTCTAAATGACCAATAGACATACAGAATGTACTACTTCAACAGAATGATTTCAATCTTGAAAAGGTCTAAAGGGCATAACTCTATAATTTCACAAATGTTGGCATTTAGACAAAGAAGTTGGTGGTGTTGCTGAATTCCTCACTTTGGAGGTGACAGATTAAAGAAGAAATCAGGTTTTTCAACTTCCAACCCACCACTATTTACTCATAGGTATCAACAAAATAGAAAAACCCTGAGACTCACTAGAGCAAATCAGCACTTCCCTAAGAGAAGCCAAACCTACCTTTGCCTACAGAGGCCTTCCTGCCCACACAGTGAACAGGATGTGTGAGGGATTCCCAGACTCAGCTCAAACCTAGTACTGATTTTGATGCACTTTAAGAGCAGCAAGACATTTCCATAATCCACTAGATTTTTTTCAATAAGTAATTATATTTCAGTCAAACGGTTTATCAACATTTATTTTAGTAGGTTACGGAGTTACATAATTTTCAAGTTCAAATCATAGTCCACAATACTGGGATCCTAATTGGAATAAGATATAACCCATGCTTGTATATTATGGTTTAGATATTCGGTGTCCCCAAAAGCTCATATGTAAATATATGCAAGAAGGTTTAGAGGAAAAATGATTGGGTTATGAGATCCTTAACCTAATTACTAAATTGATCCTTTGATGGAATTAACTAAGTTGAAATTGAAGGAAGATAGGATATGGCTAGAGAAGGTGTGTCATTGGGGGCATTCCTTTGGAGTATATATTTTGTATCTGGCAAGTAGAGTATCTCTCTACTGCCTGATCATCATGTGTGCCACTTCCCTTCACCACACTTTCACCTTAAGCCCTGAGAAAAGGAGCTTGCTGAATATGGATTGAGATCTCTGAAACTGTGTGGCTCCAAATAAACTTTTCCTCTTCTATAATTGTTCTTGTCAGGTATTTTAGTCACAACAGTAAAAATGCTGACAAAATCATTGTATAAATATATCAAAATAGATTCTACTGTCATGTATAACTAAAAAAAATGAATAAAAAATTTAAAAAAGAAACAAAAATGTAAACTAACAATGCCTCTCCTAAGAAAACATAGAATTTGTAACACAGAATAGTTTTAGACCAAACAAAGAAGAAAAAAAATGAATAAAGATTGTGACCATCAAGATAGATATTAAGGTAATTTTAATTAGTCTCTTAACTTTCTATTGGATGATAAAAAGAGATAAAAATAGTTTGTTGCCAGTTTTAATATTTAATATGAAGATTATGTGAAATATTTTTAATGTCACTGAAATTGCTTCAAAATAGGTTTTAAATGTTAAATTGATAATTCCTACTTTCATTTATTTTATAAAAACACTTACCTTTCCAATTATTTTTTCTCTAAGAAAATAAGATTTCACCACTTTACAGAGAGAATTAAGCATTCAAGTGTTTTAAGCTTAAAATCATATGCAGTTTGAACAAGTCCACAATTTGGTTATAAAAATTATATATTATGTATCAGTTTTATGTACCAAATCAAGACATGGGAATGAAGTACTTAATGTCAAATGAGAAATCTGAGTGTGTACCAGAAAGGGGAAATAAATGTAGTCACCTTAGGTTTTTCACAAGAGAAAACATTCTTCTTGAACTATATGGCTAGCATATGCTTATATTACAAAAAAATTACACTAAGCATGAAACACAGATACGTTGAAACAAAAAAGCAATAATCAGTATCTTTGCTCTATTATTTTATTTCCTTGTTAATATCTAAAGAAGAAAAAATAATACTTTTTCATAATAATTGTTTTTTTGAAATATCATTTTTTATATATATTAATATTTCTGTCCATAAAATCTTACATATATTCTGATTAAAATTCTCATGTAGCTTCATATGTCAAAACAGGCCACAATGACAAAATTCTTTTTTTGTGTATACTTATTAACCAAGCTTACAGGGTTTAGCCACACTTTTTTTTTCACACAAGTAGGGAATGTTGAAAATGAGGGGAAAGTCTTATAAACAATTGAAATATTATCCCGTATTTCAAATCTGTAAGTTCTAAAAGCAGGTTTGTCCAAACACTGCCTGGTAGGTTTCAAAAAATCCATTCTTTATTAATCACAGCAAACATTAATGCAATGATGTTGCATTTGGAGAATTTTAAGGAGTATTGTTTATAAAACTATTATTTTTTTTTTTAATTTTTTATTGTGGGTTGTTCAAAACATTACAAATTTCTTGACATATCATATTCCACACTTTGATTCAAGTGGGTTATGAACTCCCACCTTCACCCCATACACAGATTGCAGAATCACATCAGTTACACATCCATTGATTTACAAATTGCCATACTAGTGTCTGTTGTGCTCCACTGCCTTTCCCATCCTCCCCCCTCCCCCCTCCCCACCTCTCCCCACCCCTCCCCTCCTCTCTCTCTACCTCCTCCACTGTATAACCCTGAGGGTCTCCTTCCATTACCATGCAATTTTCCTTCTCTCTCCCTTTCCCTCCCACCTCTCATCCCTGTTAAATGTTAATCTTCTTCTCCTGCTCTTCGTCCCTACACTGTTCTTAGTTACTCTCCTTATATCAAAGAAGACATTTGGCATTTGTTTTTTAGGGATTGGCTAGCTTCACTTAGCATAATCTGCTCTAATGCCATCCATTTCCCTGTAAATTCTATGATTTTGTCATTTTTTAATGCAGAGTAATACTCCATGGTGTATAAATGCCACATTTTTTTTTATCCATTTGTCTATTGAAGGGCATCTAGGTTGGTTCCACAGTCTTGCTATTGTGAACTGTGCTGCTATGAACATCGATGTAGCAGTGTCCCTGTAGCATGCTCTTTTTAGGTCTTTAGGGAATAGACCAAGAAGGGGAATAGCTGGGTCAAATGGTGGCTCCATTCCCAGCTTTCCAAGAAATCTCCATACTGCTTTCCAAATTGGCTGCACCCATCTGCAGTCCCACCAGCAATGTACAAGTGTACCCTTTTCCCCACATCCTCGCCAGCACTTGTTGTTGTTTGACTTCCTAATGGCTGCCAATCTTACTGGAGTGAGATGGTATCTTAGGGTGGTTTTGATTTGCATTTCTCTGACAGCTAGAGATGGTGAGCATTTTTTCATGTACTTGTTGATTGACTGTATGTCCTCCTCTGAGAAGTGTCTGTTCAGGTCCTTGGCCCATTTGTTGATTGGGTTGTTTGTTCTCTTATTGTCTAATTTTTTGAGTTCTTTGTATACTCTGGATATTAGGGCTCTATCTGAAGTGTGAGGAGTAAAGATTTGTTCCCAGGGTGTAGGCTCCCTATTTACCTCTCTTATTGTTTCTTTTGCTGAGAAAAAACTTTTTAGTTTGAGTAAGTCCCATTTGTTGATTCTAGTTATTAACTTTTGTGCTATGGGTGTCCTATTGAGGAATTTGGAGCCCGACCCCACCGACTGTAGATCGTAACCAACTTTTTCTTCTATCAGACGGCGCATCTCTGATTTGATATCAATCTCCTTGATCCATTTTGAATTCACTTTTGTGCATGGCGAGAGAAAGGGATTCAGTTTCATTTTGTTGCATATGGATTTCCAGTTTTCCCAGCACCATTTGTTGAAGATGCTATTCTTCCTCCATTGCATGCTTTTAGCCCCTTTATCAAATATAAGATAGTTGTAGTTTTGTGGATTGGTTTCTGTGTCCTCTATTCTGTACCAATGGTCCACCCGCCTGTTTTGGTACCAGTACCATGCTGTTTTTGTTACTATTGCTCTGTAGTATAGTTTGAAGTCTGGTATCGCTATACCGCCTGATTCACACTTCCTGCTTAGCATTGTTTTTGCTATTCTGGGTCTTTTATTTTTCCATATGAATTTCATGATTGCTTTCTCTATTTCTAGAAGAAATGCCGTTCGGATTTTGATTGGCATTGCATTAAACCTATAGAGAACTTTTGGTAATATCGCCATTTTGATGATGTTAGTTCTGCCTATCCATGAACAGGGTATATTTTTCCATCTTCTAAGATATTCTTCTATTTCTCTCTTTAGGGTTCTGTAGTTTTCATTGTATAAGTCTTTCACCTCTTTTGTTAGGTTGATTCCCAAGTATTTTATTTTTTTTGAAGATATTTTGAATGGAGTGGTTGTCCTCATTTCCATTTCAGAGGATTTGTCGCTGATATACAGGAATGCCTTTGATTTATGCGTGTTGATTTTATATCCTGCCACTTTGCTGAATTCATTTATTAGCTCTAATAGTTTCTTTGTAGAGCCTTTTGGGTCTGCTAGGTATAGAATCATATCGTCTGCAAATAGTGATAATTTAAGTTCTTCTTTTCCTATTTTTATGCCTTTAATTTCTTTCGTCTGTCTAATTGCTCTGGCCAGTGTTTCGAGAACTATGTTGAACAGAAGTGGAGAGAGAGGGCATCCCTGTCTAGTTCCAGATTTTAGAGGGAATGCCTCAGTTTTTCTCCATTCAGAATGATGCTAGCCTGAGGCTTAGCATAGATTGATTTTACAATATTGAGGTATGTTCCTGTTATCCCTAGTTTTTCTAGAGTTTTGGACATAAAGGGATGCTGTGCTTTGTCAAATGCTTTTTCCGCATCTATCGAGATGATCATATGGTTCTTATTTTTAAGTCTATTGATGTGGTGAATAACATTTATTGATTTCCGTATATTGAACCAGCCTTGCATCCCAGGGATGAATCCTACTTGATCATGGTGTACAATTTTTTTGATATGTTTTTGTATCCGTTTCGCCAGAATTTTATTGAGGATTTTTGCATCTAGGTTCATTAGAGATATTGGTCTGTAGTTTTCTTTCTTTGAAGTGTCTTTGTCTGGTTTAGGTATCAGGGTGGTGTTGGCCTCATAGAATGAAATTGGAAGTTCTCCCTCTTTTTCTATTTCCTGAAGTAGCTTGAAAAGTATTGGTATTAGTTCCTCTTTAAAGGTTTTGTAAAACTCTGCTGTATACCCATCCGGTCCTGGGCTTTTCTTAGTTGGTAGTCTTTTGATGGTTTCTTCTATTTCCTCAATTGATATTGGTCTGTTTAGGTTGTCTATATCCTCCTGACTCAATCTGGGCAGATCATATGACTTCAGAAATTTATCTATGCCTTCACTATTTTCTAATTTATTGGAGTATAAGGATTCAAAATAGTTTTTGATTATCTTCTGTATTTCTGAAGTGTCTGTTGTGATATTGCCTTTTTCATCCCGTATGCTAGTAATTTGAGTTCTCTCTCTTCTTCTCTTCGCTAGCATGGCGAAGGGTCTGTCGATTTTGTTTATTTTTTCCAAGAACCAACTTTTAGTTTTGTCAATTTTTTCAATTGTTTCTTTTGTTTCGATTCATTAATTTCAGCTCTGATTTTAATTATGTCTTGCCTTCTACTTCTTTTGCTGTTGTTTTGCTCTTCTTTTTCAAGGATTTTGAGATGAAGTATGAGATCATTTATTTGTTGGTTTTTTCTTTTTTTAAGGAATGAACTCCAAGCAATGAATTTTCCTCTTAGAACTGCTTTCAATGTGTCCCATAGATTCCGATATGTTGTGTCTGTGTTTTCATTTATCTCTAAGAATTTTTTAATTTCCTTCTTGATGTCTTCTATAACCCATTGATCATTCAGTAACCTATTGTTCATTCTCCAAGTGATGTATGCTTTTTCCTTCCTTCTTTTATCGTTGATTTTCAGTTTCATTCCATTATGATCAGATAAGATGCATGGTATTATCTCTACTCCTTTATATTGTCTAAGAGTTGCCCTGTGACATAATATATGATCTATTTTTGAGAAGGATCCATGTGCTGCTGAGAAAAAAGTGTGACTGCTTGATGTTGGGTGGTATATTCTATATATGTCAATTAGGTCTAGGTTATTAATAGTGTTATTGAGTTCTATAGTTTCCTTATTCAACTTTTGTTTGGAAGATCTGTCCATTGGCGAGAGAGGTGTGTTGAAGTCTCCCATGTTTATGGTATGGTGGTCTATTAGACTCTTGAACTTGAGAAGAGTTTGTTTGACGAACATAGCTGCACCATTGTTTGGGGCATAAATATTTATGATTGTTATGTCTTGTTGGTGTATGGTTCCCTTAAGCAGTATGTAGTGTCCCTCTTTATCTCTTTTGATTAACTTTGGCTTGAAATCTATTTTATTTGATATGAGTATGGACACTCCTGCTTGTTTCCGAAGTCCATATGAGTGATATGATTTTTCCCAACCTTTCACCTTCAGCCTATGTATGTCTTTTCCTATCAAATGCGTCTCCTGTAGGCAGCATATTGTTGGGTCTTGTTTTATGATCCATTCTACTAGCCTGTGTCTCTTAATTGGTGAGTTTAAGCCATTAACATTTAGGGTTATTATTGAGATATGGGTTGTTCTTCCAGCCATATTTGTTTATTTCTGTTACTAAACATGGTTTGTTTTCCTCTTTGATTATTACCCCCCCCTTTACTGTCCTACCTCCCACTGTTGGTTTTCATTGTTATTTTCCATTTCCTCTTCCTGTAATGCTTTGGCGAGGATATTTTGAAGAGATGGTTTTCTAGCTGCGAATTCTTTAAACTTTTGTTTATCGTGGAAGGTTTTAATTTCATCCTCCATCCTGAAGCTTAATTTCGCTGGATACACAATTCTTGGTTGGAACCCATTTTCTTTCAGTGTTTGAAATATGTTATTCCAGGATCTTCTAGCTTTCAGAGTCTGTGTTGAAAGATCAGCTATTATCCTGATTGGCTTACCCCTAATTGTAATCTGCTTCCTTTCTCTTGTAGCTTTTAAAATTCTCTCCTTATTCTGTATGTTGGGCATCTTCGTTATAATGTGTCTAGGTGTGGATCTCTTATGATTTTGCACATTCGGCGTCCTGTATGCTTCTAGGATTTGGGATTCTGTCTCATTCTTGAAGTCTGGGAAGTTTTCTTGTATTATTTCATTGAATAGACTTCTCATTCCTTTGGTTTGGAGCTCTGTACCTTCCTGTATCCCAATGACTCTTAAGTTTGGTCTCTTAATGTTATCCCATATTTCATGGATGTTCTGCTCATGGTTTCTTAACAGTCTTGCTGAGCTGTCTATGTTCTTTTCCAGTTGAAATACTTTGTCTTCATTGTCTGATGTTCTATCTTCTAAGTGTTCTACTCTGCTGGTAGTATTCTCCATTGAGTTTTTAAGTTGGTTTATTGCTTCCTGCATTTCTAGGATTTCTGTTTGTTTGTTTTTTATAACCTCTATCTCCCTGTATAGTTGATCCTTTGCTTCCTGGATTTCTTTGCGTAATTCATTGTCGAAGTCATCTTTCATTGTCTGATTTTGCTGTTTAATGTCTTCCTTGATACTCCAGATCATCTGAAGCATGTATATCCTGAATTCTTTATCTGACATTCCATCTGCTGCAGCTGTTACCTCTTCTAAAGTTGCGTTGACCTGCATTGCTTGTGGTCCTTTCTTTCCTTGTCTTTTCATACTGCTTGCGTATCTTTCCTGCAGGTGCGGGCGGCGGCTCTGCTCTCTCCTTATTCCAATTGGGGTGTCGTGGCTACCACGCCGGCAGGTCACTGGGCCTGTTCTGGTAGCTGGCGGCGGCTCTGTTCTGCCCCTACTCCAATTGGGGTGACAAGTGTACCACGCCGGCAGGCCACCGGTCCTGATCCGCCGGTCGGTTGCAGGTTTGCCTACCCTGCAGGCGCGGGCGGCGGCTCTACTCTGCCCCTACTGCAAATGGGGTGACGTGTCTGTCGTACCGGCAGGCCACTGGGCCTGTCCCGCTGGTCGGTCGCAGATCTGCCCACCTTTCGGGCACGGGTGGAGGCTCTGCTCTGCCCCTACTCCAATTGGGGTGTTGTGACTACCCCGCCTGCAGGATGCTGGGCCTGTTCCTGGCACAGGCGGCGACTCTGCTCTGCCACTACTCCAATTAGGGTGGTGTTTGTACCACGCCGGCAGGCTCCTGGGCCTGATCCGCCGGTCTGTTGTAGGTCTGCCTACCTTGGAGGCGCGGGCGGCGGATCTGCTCTTCCCCTCCTACCACGCCTGCGGACCCCTGGGCCTGATCTGCAGGTTGATCACTGGTCTGCTCACCCTGCGGGCACGGGTGGCGGTTCAGCTCCGCCCCCACTCCAATTGGGGTCACGTGACCACCACACTGGCAGGGCCTGATCCGGGCGTGGGAGAAGGATCTGCTCTGCCCCTACTCCAGTTGGGGTGACGTGTGTACCACACTGGCAGGCCACTGGGCCTGACCCGCCAGGCTGTCACAGGTCTGTTTACCTTGCAAGCGCGAACCGCGGCTCTGCCCTGCCCCTCCTACCACGCCCATGTACCACTGGGTCGCGGGTCTGCCCACCTTGCGGTTGCGGGTGGCGGCTCCGCTCCGCCCCCTCTCCAATTGGGGTCACTCGGTCACCACGCTGGCGAGCCGCTGGGCCTGCTCCGGGCGCTTGCGGCGGCCCGGCTCCTTCCCTCTGGCTCGACGACAAATTGAGGAGACTCGGGTGACTGTGCCTCACCCCCCCTACCAGGAGACCAACTGCTTATGTCACCACTGGTATTGATGAAGTTCCCTCCTCCGCCGCTTTCTGCAGACATCAGATCTCTGCCATGTTGGTATCCTATGCGAATGGCAGCATTTCGTTCCCCTTGCCGGGCAACCAAAGCACCGGGTGAGTCCTGACCGGCCCTCAGCAGGACCCGGACCGAGAAGCAGTTTCCGCGGGCTCCTAGCCCCGGGCCAGGGAAGTTCCGGGAGCCGGACCTCGGCCACTCCATGCTCGGTGTAAGCTCCTATAAATGTAAGCTCCAAGAAGCAGTCCCCGCGGGCTCAGTTCCGGGAGCCGTAATTCGGTTGCTTAGTGCTTGTTGTATGCTCTGGTAGGAGCAGGGTCCAAGAAGCAGCCTCCGCAGGCTCAGCAGCCCTGGGCCAGGGCGGTTCTGGGACGGTTCCGGGAGCCGGAACTCGGCTGCCCCGCGCTCGGTGTTCACTCCGATAAGATCAGGTTCTAAGAAGCACCCAGGCGCTGAACCCTAGCAATCTGTCTGCAAGCCGCAGGCGAATTGCAGCCTGAAATTACCTGTTCTATGGCTGAATGAGCTGCGGTCAGTCAAAAACAGGGGTGGTGACGTCAGTTTACCAACATGGTGGCTGCTGGCCTCCTCTGTGGTCTGACCGGTGTGGAGAACCGAGATGGACCGCTTCCTTCCCCCGTCTCGAACCCAGAATTCAGCCCTGAGTACGGTGCTTGCGCGGCTGGCAGAAACTGCAGCGCTGTAACCCTGTGTCTCTATCCCAGCGCGCGCTGCAGACGCTAGCCGCGGGGCGATTTGCTGAATAAGCAGTGTTACCCTCCGTGCGACAAACCTCTCGCGTTTGAGTCCCCGTAGCTGATCCTCGTGCGATGGAAATCCTTCCTCCAGGTTCCGCAGCACCCCACTATTGCTGGAAATTCCTAACAAGATATCCTTTAGCCGTCCTGACTTGTCATACTCCCACACAGTGAAGCAGCACACAGGGGCAATGCACTCCCCTCGCCGCCATCTTCCTATAAAACTATTCTTTCCCTTTGTTACTAATATCAGTGTGTCTGGATTGCCAAAGAAGTTAAAAGAGAAGTTGACAATCTAAGCAATGTAATTATTTTCATTGTAATTTTAATAAAGAATTCATCTGGTCATACAGATTTCAGCAATTCATGTGGAAGATAAGAAAGTTTTGTTCTTTTAAGAAATAAATTGAGGGGCTCATCCATCAAGTCTCTTATCACATCTTTTCTTTTGAAACACTTGATACACTATGCTAGTAGTGCAATGATGCTGTGCAGCTGGCAGCCAAATATCTTTCACTTCTTTATTTCCAGTGCATTCACAGACAATCATATCTTTTTAAAGATAAAAGAATTTTTGTAACCTTGGTTCTGCATCATTTTAAAATGGGCTATCTTGATTAATATAGGAGATGCAATATAATTGTCATGTACATACAAGAAAATCTATTTCCTGTTCCTAAAGTAAGTAATTCTAATAAATATATAAATAATATTAACTTTATGAGGTTTTTATTTGGATTTTCTATACATTGTATCTTTATAGATACAGTAAAACTATGATTTTGAGTTATTTATTTACTTTTTTCCTGAAAGATGTTAAAAAAAAGTATAAAAGTAACCACTGAAACCCTGACAGCTAACAACTACCAATGACTTTCCCCTGACAGTGGACAAAATGAAACAGATGCTCCAATGTACCATGTAGCATTGCTATTATTCTTCTTTAGAGTTATAGTATTATAGCTATCCACTCACTCATTTTTTTTTATTTTATGAAATTTCCCAGTAGTTGTTCTTAAGTACTAAAAGGTTTTAAGCATAAAGTCAAAAATCAAAATAGATTAAAAAAAAACTTGTTCTATGTATTTCTCCTACTGTGAGCAATTTATATTAAAAAAGAAATGTTATACCTGACAAATTATATTTTAACATAAATATTAATCTATAATATCTTGTTAAAATATATTTTAGAAGTTTGGAAATAAAATATCTGTCTAGGAAAGGGCAAGTTAATTAAATTTAATCACCCTCACATTAGACTTTAGAATATATTTTAATATTTCTCAAATACATAAAACGTCAGTATTGAGAGAATGCTGGAAAACTTTTCCATCTAGAAGAACAAAGATAGATAAGGTTGTCTCAAAGTAAAATACAAGCAACTTAGTTGCAAATACAACTACTGAGGATTTGAGGCTTTTAGTACTCCAAAGCTCTCTCACAAGTCTTTACAAAAGGTTTCTATGAGTTACAATTGTGTCTATTGTCTCATTTTTTTCCCTGTGACTTAAACACAATACTTGAAATTCATTCATGATACAATAACATTTACTATGCCATTATATGTGAAAACATTCACTTGAGGACCTTTTCTTATTTACTGACAATTTAGTCTTATGTTGAATGATAAAGAAAATGCATAACTACTATTGAGTAGTTAGTAAGTCAAAGAAGGAATAACCCATATATCAGGCTGAGACTAAGAAGGGTATTTTAGTTATTAAGAGCATTATCTTTAGTCCTTCAGCTAAGATTAAATTTCTAAATTCTCTCACCAGTTATAAGACCCTGGACAAGTAATTTTATCTCTCTGTGCTAAAATCGTGTCCCCTTTAAGATGTAATATTAACAATTTCAGTAACAATTAGATATTTTGGACGCTCAAAGGAAAATGTAAAGAAAGTAGTAGAAAGGAGATAAGTTAATCACAGTGAAATTTTTGAGAAATTCTTATTAAATATATGGAACAGTGACACAAAAGTCTAGCCAGTTTTGACTTAATTTCATATTTAATTAACCATGTTCCCAGTGGAGACCCTCAAATTAATTTTTTGATAAGCCCTTCTTTTCTCTGTATTTTGGACTCTGATTACAGTTAACATTATGAAGGTAACACTTATATAGCATTTTTTATATATCAATCATTTTCTAAGCACATTTTGATATTTTTTTTAGGTTTTCAAGAAAATTTGCAACACCTTAATATGGTGTAAAAAGCAAGCATCACTTGGTAAAAGCTATCCATAACAACAAAATCTTTATAGTCACACATCAGCACAGTGATCTTTATTCAGAGCAAACAAAACCATGGGTTAAGATGGTGCATGTGTGAAAGGCAGGGATCTGACTGAGGGTCTTTCATGAATAGCAGACACTTGGGAGAATGATTCACAACACCTCTTCTCTGTGCTCTGAACATACATCCTCACAGGACATCTTCATTACTGTAGGAGCACATTAATCACACCAACACAGTGGTGGCAGCAAGGTCACACCTGAGTGCTGCACACCAAGGAAAGCTCCAATAGATTAATGCAGGGATAAATTAAATGCTATGAATTACTAGGAATGTTAAAAATAAGATTTATGTCTCTTTCTTTTAAACAAAACAAAACTTAAATCATGTTTTATGGTTATAAAAATTCCCAAATAATAATTTGAAAGTTACAGGACACTTCAAATAATGCATCTAAATGCTTTGAAATATCTGTTATTGTTCGGATATGAGGTGTTCCCCAAACCTCCTGACAATACAGAAATATTCAAAAATAAAATAATTGGTTTGTGAAAACTATACCCAATCAGCCCCTCCTAGTATGAATGAACTAACTGGGTGGTAACTGTAAGAAGGTGAGGCATGGCTGAAGGAGGTAAGTTACTAGGGGCATGCCGTGGAAGATTTCATCTTTTCTGTGGTCCTTTGCCTCTTGCAAGGAAGAAAGCTGCTCAGCTCATGAAAAGTTCAGGAAGTGGAAAGAGAGAAAGTGGCTACAGGTAGAACAACCCTTACAGGGCATAACTTCATCTCCTCCAGTCACCTGCCTCCAGTTATTACCACCTAGTCAGTATACTCTAGTTTGATCAGGTTACACCTGTCTTAAATGATCATTTGCCTCCGAATACTCTTGCATTAACAGGAGCTTTTGGATGATATCTCATATTCAAACCACAATATTCCACCCTGGCCCCCAAAAGCTCATGTCCACCTCACAATGCAAAATGCATTTAATTCATCTCCAAGAGTCCTATAGTTTCAGCTTTGTCTAAAGTGCAAGTTTAAAGTCTCCTCTGGGACTCAAAGCAAACTCAGCTTGAGCCCCTGTAAAAATCAAATTACATATATCAAATGTCCAGTGGGAAAGAGTCAAAATTCTGATTCCAAAAAGGAAGAAGAGAGGCATGAAAAGAAGAAATGGGTTTACAACAAGACTAAATCATAGCTGGACAAGCAGGTCCCCTATTTCTGTGTTCAGTATCTAGGACACATGACAGTGAGGTATGCTTTCCGAGGGACTTGCCCAGCCCTATCTGTTAGGTTGGTTTGAGGTCCACTGAGGAACAAAGCCCAAGCAACTCGTGCATATGAAAGAACCAAAAATTAGGCACTGACAGAACCACCAGTCAATCAGCAGGGTCTCCTGACCAATCATGGATCTTAGTAAGCTACCCTGACCAACCCCAGTAGAACAAGGGACTCTAAAAACTTTCCTTTCCTGTCCCAAGCCCTCCTTTTGCTGTCACAAGACCTCTTTTCCTGCCCAAAGCCCAATAAAAATTCCAGTCTCTGAGCCCTGTGTGATTCCCTAGACCTGTTCTGTTGGTCTGGAGGGTTTTGCCTGGAAACGAATCTCAATAAAACCTCTTTCAACAGCCTTTTAATCTACCTCCTTTTGGTCACTTGTGCCTAACCTTACACTATCTCTTTGACCTTGCTCTCAGTACACATGGGCTCTTTTAGCTTTGCTATCTCCATAAGAAAGAGCTTTTCTCAAAAGCCAGTTCATATTTCTGGCATCTCCACTCTTACTTCACTTTTACAGCTGAAAATATTGCCCTCTCCACAGCAGTCTGCAAAGATTTCAATCTGCTGCTACACTTTGCCTGGCCTCCCTGGCCTTCCTTTGAAATCTTGGTGGAAGCTTTCATGACCCCTGAAATTTAGCATCCTGCATTCTTGCAGAACCAGGACCATGTGAATGATGCCAAGTTCTACTGCCAGCTCATACAATACCTGGGCTCTCTGGGATCAATGCTGCAGTGGCCCAAGTGCCTACACAGCTCAACAGGGTGGAACAATTTCCTACCAGCCCCCTATGTAAGCAGGGTGTCTCATAATCTCATCTCAAAGGAATTTTCTCTTCCAAATCCTTAGCCTTCAATGGGTGTAGTCTTGCAAATCCCTGAGATTCTCTCAGAACATCTTTCTTATTGTCTCTTTGAAAAGTACTTAGCATATATTTGGTGCCTATAATATTTTAAAAATCTAAAATTGTCTTGGCCTCACCTTTATACACATCTTTCTGATCAAACTGCAAGTTTTTTAAAAGTCCTTGAACTTTGCTTTCTCCTCCTGATTCTCATAGTAAACCTGGCTAAAAGCTGCTGGCAAAGCACATGCCACTCAATGATGGGTTACCTTGGAATTTCCTCCAAAACATTAATTAGTCTATCACTTTTAAATTCAGACTCACATAAAGTTTTAGGACCTGGGCAAAATGTGGCCAAGTTCTTTGTCAAAATACAACATGAGTGGCCTCTGGTCTCATTCCAATAGAGTTTTTTCTCCTCTGAAACATCCCTGAGAACATGGTCCACATTCCTATTGTCATTCTGGTCTTCTGACCTCCCACTGAAGTAAGAACAAAGGGCTGGCAGCTAGTATAGATAGATGACCTGGTTGGGTTGAGAAGATGGAAGCTGATTTAGAGAAAATGGAATGTTAATACCTTCAGGACAGTTCCTCCTCCTTCTCCAGGAGCCAAGATCACCTCCTCCAGAGAACTGTTCCTCCTGGCAGGGAGTTAATAATGAATAATCCTGGGCAGACAATGGAAAATATGGAGAATTAAACCTGGATATTCCCTTCCTGCTTTTTGGCTGCTTGGGCGGGATAGGAGGAAGGGCTTAAGAAGAAAGAAACCTGGAAACTATAAGAGAATAAAATTTATCCCCTCCCATGAATACCAGCTCTGGATCCCCTTCTTCCTCAGAGGATGTCTGTCTCTTTTCTATCCTTTAAATGAAACTTATTTTCAGTGCTTGTCTCAGCATTTCTCTGCTAATCAGTCTTTGACACTGGGGAAGCAGGACATGATTTCCAAGAACGATATCACCACCAGAATCTCCCATTGAGCTCCGATCACAACATTCTAAAGCTTTTCAAGCTTGTAATTAAAACTTTTCCAAATTCCTGCTGCAGCTCTTTTCCAAAGGCCTCTGAAGAATTTGGTCAAGTTACTTGGAAAAATGACCCACTCCTGGTACCAACCTCTGTTTTAGTTAGTGTGGAACCCATGATGCAAAGAAAAGACCACCTACTCTAGTTTTAAACCAAATTAAAGCAAGATTACATTGTGTACATAAGAGAGCTGATCAGTGATAGCCTCACCCAAAAGGCAGGCCGGAGGACACATCTGGTCTAAGAGCAGGGAGGTTTTTATAATACAAAAAGTTACAAAGGCAGGTGTCTTGGGAACTTACAGCTAACAGGGTTCTGGCAAGCATAACACAAGGGCAGATAGCAGGTTAATGATATACAAATTTTAACATTTCAAAGTTGTGAGTAAATTTAGGTTCCAACATTAGAATTTATGAGGAACCGCTGAGGTTTCAGGGAGGGTTTTTATCTGATCAAGGATAACCAGGCATGGATAAGTTTGGAGCATGGGCAGGAATTCCAAACAAGTGTAAGCATCAAAGTATGGTCAAGCTAAATAGAAATCTTAGTATTTTACAGTAAAACAGAAATGAGCTTTTCATGACTTTGTAATGATATGACTCCCAATCTTATGATGGAATTCAGCTGGGTTCATCATTAGCTTTTGGATTGCAGTGGCCATTACTTTGGGCTCATGATTTTAGAGGTTTTGGACCATAGATGGCTGATCAAATTGCTCTGGGCCAAGGTGAGGGAGCACATCATGAGAAAAGAGATCACTGGAGAAAAACTGTTCAGCTAATTGTGTATTCAAGAAGCCTAGAAAGAGTGGGGATAGAGAGGAAGAGTCCACAGAAAGAACAGTCTTTCTAGGACTCACTCCCAGTGGCCCAACTCCACCAGCCTTGCCTAACTTGCATATAATTACCAGCCAGTCTACTCAAACTAAGGTGAATGGATTTTTTTTACAGTTCTCATAAATTAATTATTTTACCTCTGAATATTCCTGAATTAGTAGAAAATTGGGGGTGATATCTCATGTCCAAAACAACAGACTGCTTATTATAAAACACAAATTATGTAAAACTTTTTCATGTATTTAATAAGGTAACATATATTAAAATCAAATGATATATATTAAAATCAAATTATTCTGCTCAATTACAGGTAGACTCAAATGTTTTTATTGATTTCTTATAATGTTATCTGCTAATATGTTTTCTATTCATTTTTGAATGAAAAAAAAAAAAGGAATAGAAATGAAAATTCCATAATGGTTTACCATCTAGGAGAGCTAGGCTCATTGTCTCCATTTAGCAAAGAACTGAAGAACAGAACACAGAGATAGCAAGCAAGAAGTAAGTTTATTGGCAAAGAACAGAGACAGACTTCTCCAAAGAGAAGGGGCCCCAGAACTGGGAATCCCCAGTGTGGGAGTTTAGGCTTGTTCTTTTTATGGTCTCTAGAATTTCTTCCTTTGCTTATCTCCACCCCAGTCCAAATGCTCTTCACTATTATAAATTGATGCCCCTTCTGTTCATGTATCTTTTTTAATTTTTCTATTGGTTTTCTCATTTAGGAGTATGGGTATGGAAGCATATTTCTTATTTGGTTCCCCACTTTTGTCCACCAGTGTTTTCCACAGCCAGGAAGTTGATGGCACCAGAAGACCATCTCAATGCTTCTTTTTCTGGTTCTGCCCAACCTCCTCCCTCACCTTCTTGCCCTGGCTGCTTAAGTCCTTCTATATTTCTCTCAATGGGACTCACTTTTTACCATTAGATTCCAACTCAAGAGAACAATGATCTCTAATTTTATTATGAAATATTGGTTAAGTACAATTTTTTGAGAATTATGGGAATTCTCTTTCTATCATTTCTTTTTAAGTTTGAGCTTCACAATAATTTTATGAGAGTGTACTTCTGTTAATTTCTTTAGAACTTTATGCTCACAATAAAGTTAATCTGAATACAGTTTGGCCAATTCAGCTTACCATTCTCTGCTGAGTTTCATCCAATGATAAAATAAGAACTAAGCCATGAATGCAGAAAAAAAAAAGATGTTTGATTTCTTAATATGAAAGTATGCTTTTTATTCTAATTTGTTATATATAACAGCAGAATGCATTACAATTCATTTTATACATATAAAGCATGATTTTTTGTACCTTTGGTTGTACAACAAGTAGAGTCACACCATTCTTGTCTTAATACAACTACTTAGGGTAATAATGTTCATCTCATTTCATTCTATTTCCTACCACCATGGCCCCTCCCAACCCCTCCCTAACCTTTGCTCTATGCTCCTCCAAACTCCCTTATAAATCAGCATCCTTATATAAGAGAAAATATTCTCCAACTCCAATAATTTACCTGCAAATGCCATAATTTCATTCTCTTTTAATGTTGAATAGTATTCCATTGTGTATATATACTTTATTCATTAATTTTATTATTTTATTCATTATTTTCTTTATGCATTATTCATCATTTATTATTTGTGTATTGAAGGACACCTAGTTTTGTTTCACAGTTTAGCTATTGTGAATTGTGCTGCTATAAAAATTGATGTGCCTGTGTCCATGTAGTATGCTGTTTTTAAGTCCTTTGTGTACAGACCAAGGAATGGGATCGCTGGGTCAAATGATGGTTCCATTCCCAGCATTCCAAGGAATCTACACATTGCTTTCCATATTGGCTGCACCAATTTGCAGTCCCATAAGCAATGTATGAGTGTGCCTTTTCCTCCACATCCTCTCCAGCAGTTATTGTTGTTTGTATTCCTGATAGCTGCCACTCTCACTGAAGTAATTTTGGTTTGCATTTCTCTAATTGCTAGAGATATTAAACATTTTTTTTCATATGTTTGTTGATTAATTGTATATTCTCTTCTGAGAGGTGTCTGTCCAGTTCCTTGGCCCATTTATTGATTGGGCTACTTATTTATTTATTTATTTATTTTTGGTGTTTAGTTTGTTGAGTTTTTTATATATCCCAGAGATTAGTGCTTTATCTGATGTGCAAGTGGTAAAAATTTGCTCCCAAGATGTAGGCTCTCTATTCACCACACTGATTGTTTCTTTTGCTGAGAAGATTTTAAATTTGAATTCATCTAATTTATTGATTCTTGATTTCAATTCTTGCACTATAGGAGTATTATTAAGAAAGTTGATGCCTAATCCCATATGATGGAGATAAGGGCCTACTTT
Organism: Marmota flaviventris; assembly: GCF_047511675.1. Taxonomy (NCBI): domain Eukaryota; kingdom Metazoa; phylum Chordata; class Mammalia; order Rodentia; family Sciuridae; genus Marmota; species Marmota flaviventris. The sequence continues at coordinate 80,505,556 of NC_092504.1, read as the reverse complement.
TCTTTTATGAGGTACAGTGTGTCTGGTTTAATTCCTAGGTCTTTAATCCACTTTGAGTTAAGTTTTGTGCATGGTGAGAGATAGGGCTTTAATTCCATTTTGTTGCATATGAATATCAAGTATTTCCAGCACCATTTGTTGAAGAGGCTATCGTTTCTCCAATGTATGTTTTTGGTGCCTTTGTCTACTATAAGATGGCTGTAGTTATGTCAGTTAGTTTCTGTGTCCTCTATTCCATACCATTGGTCTACAAGTCTATTTTGGTAGCAATACCATGTTGTTTTTTTTACTATTGCTCTATAGTATAGTTTAAGGTCTGGTATAGTGATGCCAACTACTTGAATCTTCTTGCTAAGGTTTGCTTTAGTTATTCTGGGTCTCTTATTTTTCCAGATAAATTTCATGCTTTCAATTTTTCTCAATTTAGAATTATGTTGTCTTGGGGTTTAGCATGGATAGCTTTTACAATGTTGAGATATGTTCCTGTTATCCCTAATTTTTCTAGTGTTTTTAACATGAAGTAGTGTTATATTTTGTCAAATGCTTTTTCTACATCTTGAGATGATCATATAATTCTTATCTTGAGTCTACTGATGTGATGAATGACATTTATTGATTTCTGTATGTTGAAACAACCTTGCATCCCTGGGATGAAACCCACTTGATCATGGTGTACTATGTTTTTGTTAAGTTTTTGTATCCGATTTGCCAGAATTTTATTGAGAACTTTTGAATCTATGTTCATTAGAGATATTGGTGTGACATTTTCTTTCTTTGATGTGTCTTTGCCTGGTTTTGGAATCAGGTTGATATTGGCCTCATAGAATGAGTTTGGAAGTCCTTCCTCTATTTCATGAAATAAATTAAAAATTATTCATATTAGTTCTACAAGACATTGTAGACTCAGCTGTGTATCCAGCCAGTTCTAGGCTTTTCTTGGTTGGTAGGCTTCTGATTCTGTCTTCTATTTCTTTGCTTGAAAATGATATGTTTAAATTGTACATATCATTCTGATTCAGTTTGAGGAAATCGTATGTCTCCAGAAATTTGGTGATGACTTCAATAATTTCTATTTTTTTGGAGTACAAGTTTTCAAAATAACTTTTAATTATCTTCTGTATTTCTGTAGTATCTATTTCTGTATTTTCTTTTTCATCACTTATGTTAGTAATTTGAGTGTTCTCTCTCCTTCTCATCATTAGCATGGCTAAAGGTTTGTCAAGTTTTATTTATTTTTTTAAAGAACAAACTTATTTTTTGCCATTTTCTTAATTGTTTCTTTTGTTTCAGTTTCATTGATTTTAACTCTGATTTTAATTATTTCCTGTCTTCTACTAATTTTGGTGTTAACTTGTTCTTTTTCTAGGGCTTTGAAGTATAATGTTAGGTAATTTATTTGTTGACTTTTTCTTCTATTAAGTAATGAACTCCATGCAATGAATTTTCTTCTTAGTATTGCCTTCATAGTATCCCAGAGATTTTGATATGTTTTATCAGTATTCTCACTTACCTTTAAGAATTTTTTAATCTCCTCCTTGATGTATTTTACAACCCATTGTTCATTCAATAGCATATTGTTTAGTATTCAGGTGTTGGAATAGCTTTTATTTTTCATCGATTTCTAATTTCATTCCATTATGATCTAATAGAATGCAGGGAAGTATGTCTACTTTTTTGTACTTGCTAAGAGTTGCTTTCTAGCATATTATATGGTCTATTTTAGAGAATAATTCATGTGCTGCTGAGAAGAAAGTGTATTCTCTCATTGAAGGAAGAAATATTCTACATATGTCAGTTAAGTCAAAGTTATTGATTATAATATTGAGTTCTATAATTTATTTGTTCAGTTTTTGTTTGGAAGATCTATCCAGTGGTGAAAGAGGTATGTTAAAGTCATGCAGAGGGCTGGGGATATAGCTCAGTTGGTAGAGTGCTTGCCTTGCATGCACAAGGCCTTGTATTCAATCCCCAACACCAAAAAAAAAAAGTCACCCAAAATTATTGTGTTGTATTCTATTTGATTCTTGAACTTGAGAAGAGTTTGTTTGATAAACATAGATTCTTCATTGTTTGAGACATATATATTTATAATTGTTATGTCTTGTTGGGATATGTTTTCCTTGAGCAGTATGAAGTGTCCTTCTTTACCCCTTTTGATTAACTTTAGCTTGGAACCTATTTTATTTGATATAAATATGAAAACCTCTGCTTGCTTCTGCAGTTCATTTGAGTGGTATGATTTTTTTCCCAACCCTTCACTTTAAGTCTTTGGATGTCTTTTCCTATGAGATGAGTCCATATTGTTGATATTTTTTTTTGATCCAATCTGCTACTCTATATCTTTTGATTAGTGAGCTTAGGCCATTAAAATATTAATATTCAGGGTTATTATTTAGACATGATTTGTATTCCCAGCCATTTTTGTTTATTTTTGATATTTAACTTGATTTGGTTTCTCCTTTGATTGTTTTTTCCTTTTGTATAATACCTTCTTCTGCTGATTTTCATTATTGGTTTTCATTTCTCCTTCATGGAATATTTTACTGAGGATGTTATATAGTGCAGGTTTTCTAGTTGTAAATTCTTTTAATTTTTCTTTAACATAGAATGTCTTTATTTTGTCATCAAATCTAAAGCTTAATTTTGCTGGATATAAGATTCTTGTTTAGCATTCATTTGCTTTCAAAGCTCAGTATATGTGTTCTGTTATCTCCTGGATTTGAGGGTCTAGGTTGAAAAATTTACTGAGGTACAAATTGGTCTCCCCTGATATGTGATCTGATTTCTCTCTCCTGTGGCCTTTAAGATTCTATCCTTATTCTGTATGCTAGGCATTTTCATTATGAAGTACCTTGGTATAGATCTGTTGTAATTTTATACCTTTGGTGTTGTAATTTTATACCTTTGGTGTTCTGTAAGCCTCTTGTATTTGATTTTCCAATTCATTCTTCGTGTGTGGGAAATTTTCTGATATTATCTCATTGAAAACATTGTGCATTCCTTTGGTTTGGAACTCTATATCTTCCTCTATCCCAATAACTCTTATATTTGGTCTTTTGATGCTATCCTATAATTCCTGGATTTTCTGTTCATGGTTTCTTACCAACTTCACTGTATTTTCCTTATTGTATACTTTGTCTTCATTATCTGAAGTTCTGTCTTCCAAGTGATCAAGTATGTTGGTAATATTTTCTATTGAGATTTTTCGTTTGTTATTGTTTTCTTTATTTCAAGGGTTTCTGATTGTTGTTGTTTTTTTTCTTTTTCATAGTTTCTATATCTTTCTTGAAGTAATCTTCTGGCACATGTATTTGCTCTCTCATATCTTTGTTGGTGTTATCAATGGATACCTGCATTTGCTCTCTTATCTCCTTGCTGGAGTGGTCATTTTTGCCTATATTTGCTCATTTAGGTCACTTTTAATTCACATATTATTTTAATCATGAACATTCTCAAGTTCTTCTCTGACATTTCATCAACTTCCCTGTTCATTGGTTCTGTTATTGTAGTATCCTGTTTTGTTTGGAGCACTTTCCTCCCTTGTTTATTCATGTCGTCTATGTGTCTTCCTTTCTTGCAGTGTGGATCTAAGATATTACAGTTTTTAATCCTATACTCTTTTAGGATTCATGCTAATTATTTGTACTTAACCTTGATGTTGAGTTTCCAGACCCTGCCAGTGTCCCACGATGGATGGTACTGCAACTAAAGATGGTGGCAGCAATAGTAGGGGTAACTAGAAAAAATAGTGGACATGTTCCAAGATGGATGCAATGTCTTTCAGAGATGAGGCTGAGAGAGTGTACCTTACACTGGCTTTGGGATGCCTGCTCTGAGATGTAGCTGATTCTAGGCCCTGTCTGTTGTCGCAAGGTAAAATCTACTGTGTGGAGAAGGCTATGGTGATGGCTGCAGTGTCCCAAGATGGAAGTGGGTTAAGACTGGTTTGGAGAGGACAGTGGGCCTGGTCCTATGCTGGGCCTGGGCTCCCCGGCAGGTCGTCAGAGGCAGTCCTGGCCCGGGGCCTGAGCTCCTGTGGGTATCTCTAAAAATATGCTTTTAAAAAACAGTTTATTTCAAATTCTTTATAGTTGACTTAAGCACTATTTAAATCCATTATATACATTTTAAAAATCATTATACCTAACAATTTTTGTCTTTGATTTTTTTCATAAAGCTATTTATGAATTCTTTTCAATGCTGACATACCATAGGAAAGGAATAAACTGCTGTAAGCAAAAAAAGAAAAGTGAGCACACAGTAATGCTCATAGAGCTTCTAATATTGGTCTGGCACTCTTCTAGATGTTTTCTCTAAGCCACATGAGAAGTCATCTGTGTTCTGGAAAACATGTAGAAATTACATGAAATTGAGAAATAGGCAAGAGAAAAACTAGAAAAAAATAATTATTATTTCTTTTAAGTAACCAAAATGTAATAGTAAAAATATCATAAAGGCCCTCTCTTTTCTTAAGATTATTTTTGATCTCTTATTACCAGTTATTGGTACACTGCTGACATTAATTTGTTTTGCTTTTAGTAAAACATAATCATTGAGGAGGGTGTTCAACTTTAAAAATAAACAGGGGAATGAATTGGACATTATTACCTTATGTGCATATATGATTACATGACCTCTGTAACTAACTCTACATCATGTAAAAACAGAAAAATGATGTTATACTCCATTTATATGTATGATGTGTCAAAATGCATTATACTGTCATGTATAATTAGAACAAATAAAAAATTAAATTAAATAAATAGGGGACAACACTAAAATCTGTATATCAGGAAAACATTAGACCTCAGAAAAAGGAAAGTCCAAAAACATACAGCTGTTTATTTATTTATTTATTTATTTATTTTTGAGGGATAAATGGGTTCTTAAATGTTATATCTGAAGCAAAGATCAAACTACTCAGAATCCTGAAAAGTAAATTTATTTGACTGTGTGTATTTATTACCTATTTTTAATGAATGCATGTATTTAGGTTCAGTTATGTGTCCAGATCAGCTGACATTCAGTGCCTTTTGCACATGTTAAAGATATCTTCACACATTTTTGAGATCAAGATGCAATATGAAAATAAATAATTCAGATAATTTTAAAAATGTGGCCTCCAGAAATATACACTCAGCTCTCCAATTTAGCTATGCACCCTTAAAACGTGTCAATTTTTGTTGTTATATATATGACTGTTTTTAGTATCTTTCTACTTCTTTGAACTGTTTCAATCAAAGCTAAAATATATTTATTCAACTTCAATTTTCATTTGAAGAAACTACTCTAATTGAGTGTCTTTAAAACAAAATAGGTAAAAAAAAATTGAAAATAAGAGAATAAACTAGAGGAAAAAATAAAAGTTTTGCTGCACACATAATTAGGAAAATATCCTGTGTAGATTCAAATGTCCTTAGTCTTTACTCCTAGAAGTTTTCATCTATCTCTTTGTTAACAATTAAAAAGGTGTAGAACATTTAAAGACTATGCAAACATATGGTTTTAGATTTTCAATTAGGTATTACAAAAGAAAATGAAGTAAAAAAGTTTTATTCCAAAAAATAATTTGTTAAAACATTTTTAAATCATATATAAGATATTCAAAACACCAAGCCTGATACTGCTTTGGGAGTGGGGACAACAATAATAAATAAAGAGCCAACAAGAGGCTCAAAAAATACATTCATAGGGGAAAAAAATGTAATTCTGCAAATTTACTTTGTTTAATATTTTTAGATTTTAGAATGTTATAAATATTGACACTGCTGATTACATGTAATTAAGATGATTCTGTATGTTCAAAATTTGACATACTTTCTGTCCTCCAAATAGCACTGAGAGAAAAATTCAAAAACAAACAAAAAGATATGACTTCTTGAATATAAGATGAACATCTTGGTGAAGAAAAAAAAAAAAAAAAGAAACCCAACTGATGATTTTGTTGCAAGATCCCTGCTGAACAAAGGATTGTAAAACAGACAGCATTTGCTCTACAGCTTTGGTACTATGGTGCTATTTTTAGCAATATGAGAGCAAGTTATTTAGAAGTATAAAGATACGAACATTAAATTTTCAACAAAAATGAATCAAGCTGCCCGAAGTCAGATCTGTGATATCAGTGGTGTCACCACCAGGAAGAGGTCTCATATTGCGGAATCCTGGAAGATGACTTTGGACTACAACAAATTCCTTGTAGGTGGCCACAACCATGCACCAAGCAGGTGAGTTTTTTTTTTTTTTTTTTTTTTTTCTAGATCAAATAATAATAATACAGGCACAATGAATGAGGCCAATAATCTAGAGAATATATTATTTTTCATCACTGCAGAACTGATATTTATAACATCACATTAATTGGAGCAGCTTAGCAAAGAACAACAAATATATTGGATGTCTTGAGAAGATACATGTACCACAAATAATCAAAGATAAATTCTGTAGAGATTCAGGTTGCTGCCATTTTAGTAAAATATATAGGATTCCAGTTTTTAGGGACTTGCTAAACATCTGGAAAAACAAAAAAAGTCATTGAATTTTGCAATCTAAAGAAAGAAGCTCAACATCTGATCAGTTTCTTTGGGATCTAAAATCAGTGTATCTGCAGTTGGGAATAATTATTCTAAGTCACATGGAATGCTACCAAATTTGAATGAACCCAGAGTTGAAAAGGGCTCTACAGCTGGTGAAAACTGTATTTCAAGAAGCCCTGCCACTGAAGCCAGATTTAAAATTAGGTAGTCAGTGTAGTTAGATAAATCGGGTCTAATATCGAGTGAAATCTAAAATGGAGACCATGCGGAGAATGACTCCGGGAAAACACAGGACAACTCATGGAAGTCCCAAAAAGGCCCTAGGCCAAAGTCCACCTCAAAGAAATGTTAATGAACAGCCCCCAGCAAAAAGGTGCTGACTCAGAAGTCCTTCCTGACCAGATTACTTCTTTGGCCCACCTGTGTCCCACCCCTCGGTCCTTCCCACGTACATTCCATCACTGAAAGAACTATAAAAAGGGGAGACAACATCCCTTCCACGGATTCCACCTCTTGGGTCCCCTTCTTCCTCCGGGAGAAGTCTTTTCTGCTGTCCTTTAATAAACTTCTAATTTCTACTCTGACCTTGCCTCGGCGTGCTTCTTTTGGTGTTATTCTTCAACATTGGGGAAGCAAGGACTCATCACCGGTCAACAGCGGTATCACCACTTGGGTCATTAACCTGACAGATACTATGGAATTGGAGATGTCAGTGGTATGTTTTATTCAGCTTTTCATCACTGTGACCAAAATACCTAACAAGAAAAATTAACAGGAAGAAAAGATTATTTGGGGCTCATGGTTTTAGGTCTCAGTCTAGAGATGGTTGACTATGTTTTTCTGGGCCCAAAGCAAGTCAGCACATCTGGGAACTCATAGCAGCACTCCTGCTAGTGAGATTGCCCAGTACATGTAAAATTCTTACCTAGCTCTTCTAGGTTCCACACACCACCAGAGATGGTGTGACCTTCTGAGGACTCATAGACACATAGCCTCTCAGAAATGGTGTCGTTTGCCAAGGTACCAATCAAGCTATTGTTGCTGCAAGTTCCCTGCTACACAGAGAATCAAGACTTGAAATCCTATCACTGAAATCTTATCCCTGCCTTTGATGTAAGCCCTTAAATAAAGGACTGGAGTCATTTTCTAGTTGTTTGGTTCCAGCTTCTACCAGGGCTGGAGAACCTATCAGCTGCTTTGCTTTTAAAACCTATTTTCTGACTCTGCCTCTTATTGCTAACTATTGCTAACTATTTCAGACTTCATGTTTTCTCAGGTGGCTTATCTCCTTCTGAGCAGGAAAAATTACCCTAGCTGGGGGCTGGCTGCCCTGAACTATTTTAGCCAGATCACTTATATAAAAAAAGAAAATTAAAAGGCCACAAATAGAAAAAGAAGTGCCAATTATTACTATTCAGAGATGATATAATCCTATACATATAAATCCCAAATGTTCCACTAGGAGACTTCTAGAGCTGGTAAACAAATTCAGTAGTGTTAGCAGAATACAAAAAAATCAGTATTTAAAAATTAATAATTATTTTTATATACCAATAATGAATCTTCTGAAAAAGAAAGTAGGAAAATAAATAAATAAAATAAGAAACAAGCAAACTAGAAAATGGAAAGACCTCCCACATTCATGGATAGGCAAACAATGCTAGAGGCATCACAATACTTTATTTCAAATTGTATTACTGAGTTATGGTGACAAAAACAGCAAAGCACTGCCCTAAAAATTACTGATATACCAGCCAAATAGACTCAAATATACAGAAACACACAGATAGCTTCATCTGATCCTTGACAAAAGTGCTGAAATCACACACTGGAGAAAAGACAGCCATTTTAACAAATGGTTCTGAGATAACTGAATGTAAAAATTTAGAAAAATGAAACTAGATCCCTATTTCTTACCCCCACACCCCAAAAAAATTGATTCAAAACAAATCAGAGACCAGGAATGATAGCAAAATTTTGCAACTACTAGAAGAAAATACAAGAAAACCATTCTACATAAAGGCAAATGCAATGTTGGAGTCCTATTCCTCAAGTATGCCACAAATTAAAAAGCTTTTGAACATGAAAGGAAACAATTAAGAACTAAAAAGAGATAATCTACTAATTTGGGTGTAAATCTTTCCCAGCTTGTCTTTGAAAGATGACTAATATTCAGAATAAAGAACAGAAAAATTTTAACACTAAAGTTATAATAATAATAATAACCCAATTAATAAATGGGCCAATGAACATTTCTCAGATGAAGTGTGAGGGGCCAACAACTGTTTGATTAAAATGTTTAACATCTTTAGAAAGCAGAGAAATGCAAATCAAAAGTACATTGAGACTTCATCTGAAACAAATTACAGTAGCACTTATAAAAAGATACAACTAAGAAGTCTGGGCATAGGTGGTACACACTTGTATTCCCAGCAGCTTGGGAGGCTGAGTCAGAAGGATCACAAATTCAAAGCCAGATTAAGCAACTTAGGAAGGCTGTAAGCAACCTACTGAGACCTAAAATAAAAATTAAAAGGGGTTGAGTATGTGACTCAGTGGTTAAGCACCCCTGGTTTCATTAAATGCTTTTTAGGTTGCAGAGGAATATAAACAACTCTCATACATTGTTGGTGCAAAAGTAAATCATGATAACCACTATGGTAATCAGTATGCAGATTTCTCAAAAGTCTAAGAATGAAACCTTCCATGTGATTCAGCTATATCATGCCTAAGTATTTATGCAAACTCAGCACACTATAAAGATATATGTATACTCATGTTTGTATCAGAACAATTCCTATTAGACAAGTTATGGAATCAGACTAGATGTTCAAATATTTAAAATGTTTTATTCAGCCATAAAAATAATATTATGTATTTGCAGGAGAGATTATGCTAAGTAAAATAAAAGCCAGACTTAGAAAGTCAAATGCTGTATGTTTCTTTCATGTGGAAGTTAGAAAAAGTGGGAAAAAATGATATCATGAAAATAGAAGAGAGACCACTAGTATACAGAAAAGGGGAGGGTAGAGCAAAAAGTAATGACAGTTACTTGAAAATTAGAGTGATCAAACTATATTATATGACTGTACAAATATGTTACAATGAATTTCACTAGTATGCATAATTATTATGTTGCAATAAAAATGTTTAAAAACTCAATGACTTCTAATAATATTAGAGAGAGAGAATTTTTTTAATATTTATTTTTCAGTTTTCGGTGGACACAACATCTTTATTTTATTTTTATGTGGTGCTGAGGATCAAACCCAGCGCCCCCAGACGAGCACGCTACCGCTTGAGCCACATCCCCAGCCCATGATGAGTCTTTTTTATGCCATGGTGGTAGCTCTGCTTTTGGGGTAAGCAGTAGGACACAGAAAACGGAAATGGAGTGATGCTGGGGAAACATTTCTACTGATAACAGAAACACAAAATATGACATCCAACTACACAGGCATATTTCAAACTTCTGCTTTCATGTACCTGATAAAATACCATGAGCCAAAAGAAGTCTAAGACTGAGCTCAAGTGAAAAAATAAAGAATTTAATTTTATGTGCAACCTAGGAAGGTGGATATGAAGGTGAATATTTTGAGCAATCATTTAATCTACATTAGATTGAGTATTTACCACCATGCAATATAGAAAATAGAAGAAATTAAAGGTCATAGAATTGAAACAAAGAAAATTTAAACTAGGTCTGGTTTTAGATGGTGTAACTGTGCATAAGAAAACTCAAAGTATCATGGCAGGGGCAGGGGAACTATGCATAAAATTTAGGAAAGCATTACAATGTAAAATCACATACAGAGATTAATATTTATCTTATTTATAAACACTAGCCATGCAAAAGAAATAAGATATGGCCTCATCCATATCAACATCAAATTTTAAGATATCTGTACAAACTTAATAAATAAACAAATGAACATGACAAATTGTAAAACATTACTAAAAATTCTGTGAGGCTTGAAGAAATGGAAAGCAGCATGCTTATAATGAGAAGATTCAACATTATGCAGATGTCAATTCTTCAAAAGGTAGTTTGTAAATTAAATATGTTTTAAATATGCAAATAAGCTTTTTTTCTAGAAAGTTGAAAACTTGAAAAAATAAATATGGATAAATAAACAAGTCACAATATCCAGGAAAATCCTTATAAAGAGGAACATTAGTTAAACTGACCAAATAGTAAAACATACTATAAAAACACATGAAACCCAGTATGGTTTTGACTGACAAATAAAGGAGTAGATCAGTGAAACAAAATATAAACAGAAATATATCTAAAGGCATATAGATAGAACTTTATTTATATGAATATATGGAGACAGTATTGGCACAGCTGGATAAATGTTTATAAAGGAATTAGATTTAATTTGTACTTAGAATTATGAGATGTAATTTAGAAGATGTGGTGAGCCGCTTCTGCCGTTTCTGCAGACTATGGTCGCCATTACGAGATGGCGCTGGCTCCGCTGTGGTATGTGACAAACAACTCCTTATCTGAGAGAGTTGGCACATGATTTTTCACCACCCTGTGAGAAAGTTCCACGCGGCAGCTTTGCATTGGGGCTTGGGATGCTTTATTAAGGCTGGGAGGGCATCCGAGAAGAGAGAGAAGAAGAAAGAATAATAAATATCAAGGGACCTGAATAAACTGCTGAGAGAAGATTCCCGAGTGTTGCGTCTTCCTTGCGGGCAAGGGGTCGCGACAAGTGGTGCTGAGACCCGGGAACCAGAACTTTCAGCAGTCAGGGGTGGTGCACCGGTTAGTCCCAGGTAAGTGGGATCCGCGACCAAAGCGGGGTTAGTCCCAGGTGAGTGGGATCCGCGACCAAAGCGGGGCAGCTCCTCTGTAAAGAAAGAGAGAGCATTACATTTTATTGCAGCTGCACTGTGTACTTTCGCTTTTGTTTTCTGTGTTTCTTTTGTTGTGTCATTTCGCTTTTGTTTTTTGTGCTTCTTTTGTTGTTGTGACGACAGGGACGCTCCCCTGTAAAAGGAAGAGAGTGGGGACTTTTGTACTTTCACTTTCTTTATAGCTCTAAAAACATTATGGGTGTTGCTTCTTCAAGCCCAATTTTGTTGGCCCTAGATGGGTTGTTACATTCAAAAGGACTTAAGATAAAGCAGAGTACTTTGCAGATGTTTTTAAGAGAAGCTGATATAGCGGCTCCTTGGTTTGCTTTTTCAGGGAGTCTTACGGTTCCCAGCTGGGACAAATTAGGGAAAGATCTAGATTTTGCTCGTGAGCAAGGCACCTTAGAGGGTGGTGTTATACCACTTTGGAAGTTAGTTAGAGGTTGTATAGCAGATAGTAAATGCCAAGAAGCTGTGAGTGAGGGTCAAGCTGTTCTTGAGCAACTACATGAGGAAAAATCTGAAGGATCACATAGTGAAGTGGCAGAGAGTATCAAAAGTAACAGTAGTGAGAAGGCAAAAGAGCCTGAAGATAAAAATAGGAGAAGGCTCTATCCAGACTGGACCGAATTCAAAACATCTGAGGACACAAGCGGCTCAGAGTGTTCTGAGGACCTTGATATATTGTTGCAACAACTACATAAGATAAAAATGAAAAAGAAGAAAAAGGAGACACAAGACGCGCATGCCTACTGTAAGAAGGGGGAGGGATCTAATATTGGTCAACAGAATTCTGAGGAGGAGGAGGTTGAAAATTTAGAAGAAGATATGATGCCTGTTGCCCCACCCCCGTATGTGGGGGGGAGCCAAGGTTCCGGGAGACCTTTTCATGCACAAGTTTGGAGGACAGTTAATACAGATATGGGACTTGCGTACCCGGTGTTTCAGGACAATAATAGAGGAAGATATCATGAGCCTTTAGACTTTAAGATAATTAAAACCTTGGCAGAATCTGTCCGCACTTATGGCATAGATGCCGCTTTCACTCTCACTCAAGTGGAGGGACTTACTAGATTTTGCATGACTCCCTCAGATTGGGCTAGTCTGGTGCGCGCTTGTGTCTCCCCAGGCAAATACTTGGACTGGAGAGCATTTATGCTAGAGGGCACGGTAGAGCAGGCTGCACAAAATCATGCAGCGGGACGCCCTGCCTGGGATAAGGATATGCTTTTTATCTAATGCTACATTACCTTCCGCAGCAGTCTGTCTCCAATCTCCGTTCCTGTTTCTTTTGGCTAATGTTACATTACAGGGGACGCTTAATTGTTCTAGTGTTACCTGTCTCTTGTCTGAGTGTTGGAATGGCTCCTGGACTATGGCAGTGATTATGAAAATTCCAACCTTTGTCCCGATCCCGGTTACTGCAGATCCAGAATCCTTTCCTATTGTTGAATTGATTAGAATCCGCAGAGATTTTGGAATTACGGCAGCTATAGTGACAGCTGTGGCGGTATCTGCTGCTGCAGCAGTTACAGCTGGAGTAGCCATGGCCAGCCAGGTACAAACTGCTGCCACTACTAATCAGGTTATTCAACAAACATCCACTGTACTTGAATCTCAAAGTAGAATTAATCAACACATTTTATCTGGGATTTTGGCTGCTAATCAAAGGATAGATCTGCTTCAAGCTCAAGTTGAGGAATTGTCTGACCTAGTACATTTGGGTTGTATTGATCAACGTGCACATTTATGTATAACCTCTGTCAGATTTTATGATTCCAGAAATGCCTCCCGCATCATCGGAGAGTATCTATCCGGAACCTGGTCCATGGAAGCAGAAAACTTGATCCAGTCTCAACTAACTCAGATTGCTGTTTTGAATAGTACCCGTGTCGATCCCGTGACTTTGGGTCAATTCACCAGTTGGCTATCCTCTGCTTTTTCCTTCTTTAAGGAATGGGTGGGAGTGGGCATTTTTGGTGCAATGTGTTGCTTCAGTGTTATACTTTGTTTGTGGTTTCTCTGTCGCCTTAAAACTCGCCATGCACAAGAAAAGGCTATGATCATACAAGCTCTTGCAGCTTTAGAAAATGGCAACTCACCTCAAGTCTGGCTTGCGCATCTTAAACAGTAAACCTTTGTCATGGTCGTTGCACCCCAAGTTATTATAACATTGCACTGGGATCGACATGACTTTCCTTGTTATTCTCTTAGTGTTGGAAAGCCCTTGCACTCTGCTGGTCTTGCTGCCATTGCACGCAGATGGGTTTCCACACTAGTGCTTTACTATCGCTTTAAAGTCCGTGCCTTTCTTTCAGGGTGCTGTCAACTTGTTTGTCATTAATACAGCCACAGTTCAGCCTCAGCTATCCCCCTTCGTCCACCATCGTCACGATACAGGATGCGAGGCAAGGCACTGCACTTGAGTGATCCTTGACGTGGACCTCAAGGAGAGCATGTCCTATTGCATGCGGGTTAGACGCATCCACGCCCCGCCCCACGAAAAAAGGCGTCGGCTGATATGGCCTCGGATCTGGGGAAGGGCCCTCCTTAGGACTGAGCCATACTATGCAGCCACTTCTGCACAGTGGGATAGGACCTCTACTCTCGCCTGTATTGTTTGAATAAAACAGAAAGGGGGAACTGTGGTGAGCCGCTTCTGCCGTTTCTGCAGACTATGGTCGCCATTACGAGATGGCGCTGGCTCCGCTGTGGTATGTGACAAACAACTCCTTATCTGAGAGAGTTGGCACATGATTTTTCACCACCCTGTGAGAAAGTTCCACGCGGCAGCTTTGCATTGGGGCTTGGGATGCTTTATTAAGGCTGGGAGGGCATCCGAGAAGAGAGAGAAGAAGAAAGAATAATAAATATCAAGGGACCTGAATAAACTGCTGAGAGAAGATTCCCGAGTGTTGCGTCTTCCTTGCGGGCAAGGGGTCGCGACAAGAAGACCCAGTTAAATTTAAGTCTTTATTAAACAACAAATTTTTCTTTAATGTGTCCCTAAAAGTATTTTTATGTGAAATTCAAATCTGACTCTTAACATGCAAAATTGCACAACTATAGCCATAATCCACATAGTACACAAAGATTTCAAGCATGTCTGTAACATAATGTAAAAAAGGAAACCATGTGAGAAGTAGAATAAAATATGGGCCAGTTATTTTACAATCAAGAAGTGAAAATGATATTCTAGTAATCCAAATCCGGAATTAAGAGGAAAAAAGTATTGGAGATTTTAATGATTTTTAAATGCATCTTTCCCATCACAAAATCAATATCAGAAATAAAAGAGAAATAATGAAATACAAGAAAGTATTTGCAATTTTTATCCCAAATACTTAATGTCCTAAATACAAATTTAAAGATGAAATCTAATAGAGTAATGAAGAAAATATAAAAATATATTATAGAAGAAATAATAAAATCATTGAGAGTTTCTCATACCCTCACTCATGATGAGAAATATATAAATTTAAACTACATTGAGACATCACTAATCATATTGGTAAAATATTTAATTTTATAATATACCTAAATGGTATCCTGATAAATACACAGGCCCTAGACAGGCGTGGTGGTTCAAGCCTGAAATCACAGGTTTTGGAGAGACTGATGTGGGAAGAACACAAGTTTGAGGCCAGCGTGGGTAATTTAGCAAGACTCTGTCTCAAAAAATGAAATAAAAATGGCTGGGAATATGGCTTAATGGTATCACCCTTGCTTGACATGTGAAGGCCCTGGGCTCAATTCCTAGCACAATAGTATGACAGAGAAAAAAAAAAAAAAAAAGAATGTGGTGTGTGTGTGTGTGTGTGTGTGTGTGAGAGAGAGAGAGAGAGAGAGAGAGAGAGCTACTTGCCACTGTGGTAAATACCTGATAAAACACCTTAAAGGTGGTAAGATTCATTTTGTCTCATGGTTTCAAAGTTTTCAATCTTCAGTCTGCTGATTCCAAAGTAGAAACATCATATTGGAAAGACACTGTGGAGAAAAAACTGCTCATCTCATGACATTCATGAAACAGAGAAATGAGAAGGGGCTGAGTGATCATATATAGATCCCAAAATCACACCCCCAAGGACCCATTCCTTCAACCAAGTCACACCTCCCACTGCCTCCTCCATCTCTCAGTACTCCAGTCATTTATCAATAGATTAATCCCCTGGTGAAGTCAGAGCTCTCATGAGCCAATCACTTCCCAAAAGTCACTCTCTGAATATTGCTGCATGAGCCTATGGAGACACTCTAGATCCAAACAATAAACAGAAAGATAAGAACAAAAGCTCTCTATTACATTGTTATTTAGAATTCAAAATAATTAAAAAAAGAAAAAGAGAAAGAAAAAAAGAATACTCTGGATATATTTACCCGACAATTCATGTCAGAAATTGGTTCTAAATAATAATGATGATGATTATTATGTTGATGGGTTTAAACACTGCTGAATCATTTACAAAATAAAAAAAACTATAAATCACACAAATTTATCATAGAAACTAGTTGAACAACTCTAAAATTATCTTCTGTATTTATTAAAAATAAAGAGATAATCTTTCTACATCAATAGTAGTAATTCCAAGATATCTAAGTAGAAAAAGCAAATTTTAGATGAAGACCTATAGTACATAAGAAAGAATATTCACATATACACACTCATGTATACACATTTGTCATGTTAGCAAAAATAATAATGAATAGGATGAATCAAAAATCAATACAAATAATTACTAATGGTTTGTGAGGAATGATGATATACATAGAACTGAAAATTCTTCAGAAAAGTTTTAAATGTGCCTTTAGCATTAAAAAATAAAATTTTGACATATCAAAGAATACATTCAATTATCAAGAAAGAGAGAATTACTAAAAGTTAAAAACAGCAAATAAACTTTTATCATACACATGTAGTTTTATGTAAATAGGTTTTTACTCTTCTTTGGTTCTTATCTTCTTGAAATAAGATTTTAGTCAAGAGACATAGGAAAGTATAAAGAATTTATTTAGTGAAATGACAGTCCAATCCCAAAGGAGAACATGGAGCTCATTGTCCTAATATAGGAAGTGCTCCATGTTCTCTTTGTCTTCTGTGTTGTGGGTTTTCTTGATTGTTAAGGATCCGATTTTTTTTGGAAAAGTTACCATGCTTCTTGGGGTGGTTTAGTGCCACAGTACTCTGGGCATATTTCAAAGTCAGAAACTGTTTTATATTGGTTAGATCTGTTTCTTTTTAATTTCAAGGAGGTAACATATGGCAGATAAGAAGGCTATTTGTGGGGTTTTCATCACCCAAGGTGAAATTATCTTTTGTCACTCAGGATAGAGTCAGACCCCCCCACCCCCATCACCCTACCCCATCCTATTTACCTACTCTAATATCCAATGATCATACAAAGAAAATAATTATTACATGTGACCCTTAAACAGAGAATTTCCATTTTGTGTATTTGATGGAAGATATTTTAAGAACAAATGATCTGCAAGAAATATTAAAATGTGTTATGAAGTCTTATTACTTAATATAAGATTCATAATTTATTTATAGAAACATAAGCACTTTAAATGAGTATTTTCATAAGAATTTATTTTAATGTGAAGATACAATCATAAAGTAAAAAAAAAATAAGTAGATTTCTTTTACTATTTAGGGTAAATTCAAAATAGCTACAAGAAGGCACGCTTTATAATTCTGTGTTTTCTAATTCTAGGCATTGCACTGTCCTAAATAAGAACAAGCACTACTAATAGAGGGAGCATGCCTAGTACCCAGATTGTGATTTTCATTATTTCTTACCAGAAGGAACCAAGGCTTCCTAAGACTGGTCAATTAGGTCAAAAAACATTCAAATAATCCTTGCTATGCTTTATTTGGCCAAAAGCAGAACTATCAAATATTCATGTGGCCTGTCAAAAAGGTATAGGAGCTAATGTGACAATGGTATACTAACCAAATTTGTGATAAAGAAAATAATAACGAATGCAACCGATTTTTTCACAAACCAAGATAAAGCACACACAAAAGAAATCCAACACTCATTAAAAAAAATAAAATGATAATAATTAAGATACCAACATTTTACTCTCAAGATTAACAAAAGAATCAAGCAGTTACTCTATAATGGGCAAACTATAAGTAAGTTTGATGAGGGAAAATAATTATTTTCATAGAGAAAATTTTCTCAAATAAAAAAGAGGAATGTTTGAGGTGTTTATTCATTTATTTATTTATTTATTTAGCCTTTTGCAACATTAATAGAGTAATTGTTTCCTATAATCACAATCTATGATTCAAACCATTTCCTGGAGTTAAAAGGAGAATTTACTTTGGAAGCTCAAGCATTATCAATGGTCATTTTCTCCCACCCAAGGAACCAAAAATTGATTTTATGCATATATACCACAGTTTCTTTATCCATTCATCCATTGAAGGGCATCTAGGTTGGTGCCACAGTTTGGCTATTGTGAATTGTGCTGCTATAAACACAATGGAATATTACTCAGCAATAAAAGAGAATAAGATTACAGCATTTGCAGGTAAATGGATGGAGTTGGAGAATATTATGCTAAGCGAAGTAAGCCAATACCCCCAAACCAGAGGCCAAATGTTTTCTCTGATAAGTGTATGCTAATCCATAATGGGGGCAGTACATGGGATGAGTGGAGAAATTTTGGATGGGGAAAAGTGAGGGGGCACAGGGGTAGAAAAGATGGTGGAATGAGATGGACATCATTACCCTAGGTATACGTGAGATCGCATGAATGGTGTGACTCTACTTCATGTCCATCCAGAGAAGTGAAAAGTCATGCTCCATTTGTGTACTATGAATCAAAGAGATTTCTGCTGTCATATATAACTGATTAGAATTAATAAAAACAAAATAAATGTTTCTGAGGTATCCCCATACTGCATTCCATAGTGGTCGTAGCAATTTGCAGTCCCTCCAACAATGTATGAGTGTACGTTTTCCCCACATCTTCACCAACACTTATTATTGCTTGTATTCTTGATAATTACCATTCTGACTGGAGTGAGATGAGATCTTAGAGTAACTTGGAGTGGATGCACCATTTGATCCAGATATCCCACTCCTTGGTCTATACACAGAGGACTTAAAATCAGCAGCTCAATTTACAATAGCTAAATTGTGGCACAAACCTAGCTGCCTTTCTACAGATGAACACATGAAGAAAATGGGGTACATGTACACAATGGAATATTACTCAGCCTTAAAGAAGAATAAAATTATGGCACTTGCTGGTAAATAGATAGAACTAGAGAATACCATGCAAAGTGAAATAAGCCAATCACACACACACAAAAAAGTGAAAAGCTGAATATTTTCTCTGATAAGCAGATGCTGATACCTATTGAGGCAGGAGGATAAGAAAGAAAGAAGGAACTTTGGATTGTGCAGAGGGGAGAGAGGGGGGAGGTAGAGTGTGGAGATGGGAAGGATAGTAGAAAGAGACGGACATTATTACACTATATACATGTATGAATACACGAATGGAATAACTCTGAACCATGAACAGCCAGAGGAATAAGAAGTTGTGCTCTATTTGTGTATTATATGTCAAAATGCATTGTACTGTAAAATTAGTAAATTAATTAAATTTTAAAATAAAAAATAAATAAATAAATGAAAATAATATGTTAAATGTACAAAAGTCATTTAATTATATAGAACAGTGTACAGGTGCTTTAAATTTTTTCTGGCACATTATTCTAAGTGATAGCATCTTCTCTCTACCCACCATTCTTTTAAATAATCATGACAATTTTTTATTAGATTCAATCCTAAGGGCAAAAAGCTTCTTGTATTTTTGTTCTGGTTACTTAGATTTTGTTTTTTTGGGGATCTGTTTCTTTGTAACATGACTGGTGTATTGTTACTCTTTATTAAGGGAAATAATTCTAATAAAAGTAATATAAAAGAAGAAAGTTGATTTTGAATTTAAACACGTCTCTAGAAAGAAGTTCCATTTATAAAATCTATTGAGGAAAACACCATGAAGACGTAGACAGACAAATTTTAGTAAGTGAAAGGGAATTATAAATTAACAGAAAAGCAACAAATACAATGTTTTGAATCTTTATGAGGATCATGATCAAGACAAATTAACTTAAATGTTAACACTCTTAAAAGAAAATAGAAGAATTTTTTTACTATAATTTATCATCTTCTAGCTACTTCATATCTTTATTTGCCTATCATAAATTGTGTACAATTTATAATTATGCATTATAGAAGACTTTAAGGGCTGGGGTTGTGACTCAGTGGGAGAGTACTTGCCTGACATGTGTGAGGCACTGGGTTCAATTTTAGCACCTCATTAAAAAAATAAAATAAAATAAAATAAAGATATTATGTCCATCTACAATTAAATAATATATTACAAGAAGATGACTTTTAAATTGCACATAAACAAAACTCAAAAGTTCTGAAAGTTTCAATAAAATTTTTAGATTAGAAACAGAGAAATTGAATTGTGAACATGATATATGTGCTTACTGTATCTTATTGCTTGTCACTTAATTGTTTCATCCCAGATTTTTTAAACTATTAAACAACATAATTTTATGATTGAATTAACAGATTTTCATAGACTCAATATTCCTAGCAGGACTAAATATTATTCTTTAGTTAAAATGATTAAGAAAGCAATTATAGTAAATACTTTATTATTTAGATTTTAAAATTGCTAATATTCCAAGGATATATCATCTCATCAGCAATTTTTATCTCTTCTTTAATAAATCTTATAGAAATCACACTACTACATAAACTCACCAGATTTATGCAGTTCATTTTAATGTTTAACCAAAATATGCTACTAGAGAATATACAAGGATCTATGTCTATAAGTTTTTTTCTTTATCTAACATTACTGAGTGAGTGAAGATCAAAAGATATCCCTATAGATCCCTACCTCCTCTCCTCCCACCTGTCTGATGCCCTGGCAGCCACCTGTTAAGCCATTAATTGAAGCTAATAACAGTGCCTTTTGCAAAAAGATGTTGTGAGAATTCAATGAGTTAATTCATGTAAAATGATTCTTTAAATGTCTGGCATGGAAAGAGTGAAGACCGCAGACAGAGGGAGATGGCATTCTGTGTCATTCCATGATCTAGATCTCACCTAGTCATAATACTGCCTCTCTGAGAGTGTTAGAGCACCCCTATACAGCTGATTTCCATAGAAATCACCAGCACTGTGACCCCCACTCAGGGCTCTGAGCTTCAGCATTCAACTAGGACTCCAGACTCCTGGCTTCCAACACCCAAAGCCCGAATTCTAGCCCACACAGGGCTTGCAAGCGCCTTAGCAGAATCACCTATCAGCACCTCGGCAGAACTCTCAGACTTTGTTCCGCTGACACACAGGTCACTTGGCTGCTACCTACCCACAGCACAGTGCTATCGCCCGCCCCACCCCAACTCACCAGACACTCTGGTGCTGGAAGCAGACTGTCTCCATCTTGGATCACCTTTCTGACCATATTTGGTGGGGGCAGCTCCCAGATCAGATCTCCATCTGGCCAGGTACCAGGTTTCCAACTCACTCTCTACCTAGCACAAAAACTCAACACAGTAACTACCCAACACAAAACAGCTCTCAGTTGGACAGTTGTGCAGCCCGACCAGGGTGCTGCCCACCTGGTGTGATCTTTGATGTGAGAAGTCCCACAATTGGGAACTGCTAAGGGAGAGGAAGATGGGACTAAAGTTTGGAGCCTAACAGAGAGACCAGGAACTGGGAAATCTCCAGGCAAGATAGGGAGATAGTACCAGGCGCTCAAGTCATACCAGCAGTCCCAAAGAGAGACACGTGAGGTGCAGGCTCGCACTTACAGTCCCAAAGAGAGACATGAGACAGCTGGCACTCCGCACTTACAGGTGTGCTACATCAGGACCAGTCTCCCCACCCTGGTTACCTCCACAGTTCTGAGGGCAGAGACACCAGTATAAAACAGATAAATCCACCTATTGGATCAGAAGAGAAGCAGAAAAGATACAGATCTTTAAAACTAGCAAAAACCCTGGTTTCTTCCTTTGATTTTTTTTCTCTTTCTCTTCTACCCTCTATCCTCCAGCTCTCACATCCCCCAAAATTTGTGAAACCAAGAACTTTGTATGAAATAGAATTTTGAGGACTGAGTCATCTGAATAATATAATATAGAGAGGTTATATATGCCCTTTTATTCATTTTATTTTTTTCTCCTTTTATTTTTCTTTCCCCCTCAAAATTTTACTATTTTAACATCCTATATTTTTAAAAATGTATATGTGTGTTTGTTTTAGGTATTCTACTATCTTCCCATGTACTGTCTACCCTAAATTACTTTCTGTATCTTCTCTTGCTACTAACCCTCTTCATTAGATTACTTTTTCACACTTTCTAAAATATATTAACTCTATATCCTCACATCCTACCTCCTCATCATATCATTCTATGTCCTACCCGCAGTTCATTGTCCACCATCAGAAATGGTATACCTTTTTTACAAAACTACTGATTATATTTTATATTGGGATCTGTTAGCATTGTCCTTCCCCAAAAAGGAGAGATCTCTGAATCTACAAGAGCACTACAAACCTATAGGGTCAAATGAAAGCATCACCAACAGAGTAGACCACTTGGAAGATAGGACATGAGACAATGAAGATAAAATATATGATCTTGAAAAGAATTTACACCACACAGTGATAATGGTAAGAAACCATGAGCAGAATATTCAAGAAATATGGGATAGCATAAAAACACCAAATTTAAAAGTTATTGGAATAGAGGAAGGCATAAAGGTCCAAACCAAAGGAAAGAACAATCTATTCAATGAAATAATATCAGAAAACTTTCCAAACATGAAGAATGAATTGGAAATCCAAATTCAAGAAGCCTACAAGAGGCTGAATGTACAAAATCTCAACAGATCTATACCAAGGCACATTACAATAAAAATGCCCAACATACAGAATAAGGAGAAAATTTTAAAATCCATGAGAGAAAAGAATCAGATTACATATAGGAGAAAATTAATTAGGATAATGGCAGATTTTTCAACACAGCCCTGAAAGCTAGAAGATCCTGGAACAACATATATCAAACTCTGCAAGAAAATGGGTGCCAACCAATAATCTTGTATCCAGCAAAATTAAGCTTTAGATTCGTTGATGAAATAAAAACCTTCCATGATAAACAAAAGTTAGAAGAATTTATAGCTAGAAAACCGGTATTACAAAACATCCTTGGCAAAATATTCCAAGAAGAGGAAAAGAAAAACAAGAATGAAAATCAACAGAGGGATAGGGAGATAGTACCCTAAAGAAAAAACTAATCAAGGAAGAAAATCAAGTCAAGTTAAATAACAAAAATAAACAAATATGGCTGGGAAAACAAATCATGCCTCAAAAATAACCCTGAATGTTAATGGCTTTAACTCACCAATCAAAAGACATAGGGTAGCAGATTGAATTTAAAAAAAAAAGATACAATAATTTGCTGCCTCCAGGAGACTCATCTGATAGGAAAAGATATACACAGAATGAAGGTGAAAGGTTGGGAAGAATCATACCACACACATGCACGGCAGAAGGAAGCAGGGAACATAGTTCCTTGTATCAAATAAAGTAGACTTCAAGCCAAAGTTTATCAAATGGGAAAAAGATGGACATTACATACTGGACATTACTTATGCTCAAGGGAGCCATACACCAACAAGACATAACAATCATAAATATATATGCACCAAAACAATGATGCAGCTATGTTCATTAAACAAATTCTTCTCAAGTTCAAGAGTCAAATAGACCACAACACAATAATCTTGGATGACTTTAACAGAATTCTCTCACCACTGGATAGATATTCCAAACAAAAGTTGAATGAAGAAACTATAGAACACAATGATACAATCAATAACTTAAACTTTACTGACATATATAAAATATCTCAACCTGCATCAAGCAAATACACTTTATTTTCAGCAGCACATGGATTCTTCTTTAAAATAGACCATATGATATGCCACAAAGCAACTCAACAAATACAAAAAAGTAGAGATACTACCATGTATTTTATCAGATCATAATACAATGAAATTAGAAATCAGTGACAAAATAAAAAAATAAAAATTACTCCAATACCTAGAGTCTAAACAATATGCTACTGAATGAACAATGGTTTGTAAAAGACATCAATGATGAGATTAAAAAATTCTTAGAGGTAAATGAGAATATAGATACAACTTATCACAATCTCTGGGACACTACGAAAGCAGTACTAAGAGGAAAGTTCATTGCATGGAGTTCATTCCTTAAAAGAAGAAAAAAATCAAAAATTAAATGACCTCACATTACATCTCAAAACCCTAGAAAAAGAACAAATCAACAGCAAAACCAGTAGAAGGCAAGACATAATTAAAATTAGAGTTGAAATAAAATCAAAACAAAAAATACAATTGAAAAAATTGACAGAACAAAAAGTCGGTTCTTTGAAAAAATAAATAAAATTGACAGACCCTTAACTATACTAACAGAGAGAAAACTCAAATTACCTGCATACATGATAAAAAAGGAAATATCACAACAGACACTACAGAAATATAGAGGATAATTAGAAATTATTTTGAAAACTTATACTCTAATAAAATAGAAGACATTGAAGGCATCTACAAATTTCTGAAGTCATACAATTTGCCCAGATTGAACCAGGAAGATATACACAATTTAAACAGACCAATATCAAGTGATGAAATAGAAGACACCATCAGAAGCCTACCAACCTAGAAAAGCCCAGCACAGGACGGACACACAGAACTAATACCAATACTCTTCAATTTATTTCAGGAAACAGAAAAAGAGGCAGCATTTCCAAATTCATTCTATGAGGACAATATCAACCTGATTCCAAAACCAGGCAAAGACACATCAAAGAAAGAAAACTTCAGACCAATATCTCTAATAAACATTAATGCAAACATCCTTAATAAAATTCTGGCAAATCAAATACAAAAGCATATCAAAAAATCGTGCACCATGATCAAGCAGAATTCATCCCAGGGATTCAAAGTTGGTAAAACATATGGAAATCAATAAATGTAATTCATCACATCAACATACTCAATGATAAGAATCATATGATCATCTCAATAGATGCCAAAAAAAGCATTTGAAAAAATACAGCATCCCTTCTTGTTCAAAACACTACAAAAACTAGGGATAACAGGAGCATATCTCACCATTGTATAGGCTATCTATGCTAAGCCCCAGGCCAACAGCATTCTAAATGAAGAAAAATTGAAAGCACTCCCTCTAAAAACTCGAAGAAGACAGGGATGCCCTTTTTTGGCCACTTCTATTTAACATAGTTCTTGAAACACTGGCCAGAGCAATAAGACAGATGGAAGAAATTAAAAGGATGCATATAGGAAAAGAAGAACTAAAATTGACACTATTAGCTGATGATATGATTCTATACCCACACGAACTTAAAGTTCCACTGAAAACTTCTAGAACTAGTAAATCAATTCAGCAAAGTAGCAGGATATAAATCAACACCCATAAATCAAAGACATTTCTGTATATCAGTGTCAAATCCTCTGAGAGGAAAATGAGAAAAAAACTACCCCATTTACAATAGCCTCAAAAAAAAAAAAAATTCTTGGGAATCAACTTAATGAAAGAGGTGAAAGATCTACACAATGAAAACTACAGAATCCTAAAGAAAGACCAAAGACCAAATCAACACCCATAAATCAAAGACCTTTGAAGATGGAAAGGTCTACCTTGCTCTTAGATTGGCAGATAAACTATTACCAAAATAACCATATTACCAAAAGCACTATACAGATTTATTGCAATTCCAATCAAAATCCTAATGGCATTCTTCATAGAAATAGAAAAAGCAATCAGGAAATTCATCTGGAAAAATAAGAGACTCAGAATAGCTAAAGCAATCCTTAGCAGAAGGAGTGAAGCAAGTGGCATCACTATACCAGACCTTAAACTATACTACAGAGCAATAGTAACAAAAACAGCATGGATGGGCACCCAAACAGACTGGTAGACCAAAGGTACAGAATAGAGGACACAGAGATTAACCCACAAAACTACAGTCATATTAGGCAAAGGTGCTAAAAACATGCATTGGAGAAAAGATAGCCTCTTCAACAAATGGTGCTGGGAAAACTGGAAATCCATATGCAACAAAATCAAATTAAACCACTATCTTTTTCCATGCACAAAACTCAACTCAAAGTGGATCAAGGACCTAGGAATTAAACTAGAGACTCTGTGTCTAATAGAAGAAAAAGTAGGCCCTAATCTTCATCACGTGGGATTAGGCCCCAACTTCCTTAATAAGACTCCTATAGCACAAGAATTAAAACCAAGAATGAATAAATGGTATGAATTCAAACTAAAAAGTTTCTTCTCAGCAAAATAAACAATTTATGAGGTGAATAGAGATCCTACATCTTGGGAACTTTTACCCCTCACACATCAGATAGAGCACTAATCTTAGGGTATATAAAGAACTCAAAAACTAAGCATACACACACACACACACAAAAAAAAAAAAAAACAAACAAACAAACAAAAAACAGTCAACAAATGGTCCAAGGACCTGAACAGACATTTCTCAGAAGAGGATATACAATCAATCAACAAATATATGAAAAAATATACATCATCTCTAACAATTAGAGAAATGCAAATTAAAACTACTCTAAAATTTTATATCATACCAGTCAGAATGGTAGCTTTTAAGAATACAAAGAACAATAAGTATTGGCAAGGATGTGGGGGGGAAAAGGTACACTCATACATTGATTGTGGGACTGCAAATTGGTGCACCCAGTATGGAAAGCAGTATGGAGATTCCTTGTAAATCTGGGAATGGAACCACCATTTGACCCAGCTATCTCTCTCCTCCATCTATACCCAATGGACATAAAAAGAGCATACTACAGGAACACAGGCACATCAATGTTTATAGCAGCACAATTCACAATAGCTAAACTGTGGAACCAACCTAGATGCCCTTCAATAGATGAATGGATATAAAAAAAAGTGGCATATATACACAATGGAATACTACTCAGCAATAAAAGAGAATAAAATCATGGCATTTGCAGGTAAATTGATGGAGTTGGAAAATATAATGCTAAGTGAAGTTATCCAATTCCAAAAAAACAAATGCTAAATGTTTTCTTTGATAAAAGGAGGCTGATTCATAGTGGGGTAGGGAGGAATAGATGAACTCTAGATAGCGCAGAGGGGTGAGAGGGTAAGGGAAGAGGTAGGGGATTAACAAGGATGGTGGAATGTGATGGATATCATTATCCAACATACATTTATAAAGACATGAATTGATGTGAACATACTTTATTTACAGCCAGAGATATAAAAAATTGTGCTGTATATGTGTAATAAATATTGTAATGCATTTCACTGTCATTTATTTATTAAAAATCAAATAAAAAAAAGATATCCCTGTCAACTATTTTATACCATAGTCTCTATATGTAATTTTATAAACTACTTTTGAAATTTTTAAGAATGCTTTTTCATTTTATCTCAGCGCAAAAAAATATTTTATTTATGAAAATCTTTATATATTTATATGCAAATAATGTCTTTCTTTTATGTTTCATTTTATAAAGGCAAAAAGACATTTTTTGCCTCAGGCATTTTACTTCTGCTATGAGTTTTAGAGAGACAAACAATAATATAATTTAGTAATTTAAAGAATTCTTGTACTCTAAGATAAGCCTGCTCTGGTTTTTGGAATTCTAGTGTAGAAATGTCTTTTCAAAAAAAGAATGTATTATTACAAAGTTAATGTAAAATATTTTGAGTTAGTAGATTTACTTTTAAAAGATACGTTAAAATTTTAGGACATATTGATTAATAAACAGAGAATATACTGTAAAATATTTATGAAAATAATATGTTCAAAAAGTTATTTCATACATTAAAGCAGATTATAAAGCTAATTAACACATTTATATTCACACAAACAACATATATGTACATACCCATCTATATACTTGAAGACACTCCATTAATACCTACACTTACATATATACTCTTTGCAGCTTACATTTCAAAAACAAACAAAAAAGTCTTGCCTTTCAAAACTAAATTTATAATATTATGCAATTGATCTCATTATACATAAGTTTATTTATAATTGGATATAGTTTTTTTATTTAAAAATAAACATTACTGAGATTTTAGTTAAAAACAACACACTTTTAATACTTTGTTGTTTATTAAAGTTTGTGACATTTTACCTTAATTGAAATCATTTTATTATCATTCAATATTTAGAAAGCTTGAGCAATATTCTAAAAGTACTTTTTTAAAGTTATACATTTAGAAAAATAAAATATCAAAATTCAAAGGAAATAAAAATTAACAAAATCTATAATAAAAACAAATGAGAAAGAGTATTTACAGAATCGGGAAGTAACATGTATAGCGAAGTTGTATTGATACTATGCTATGAAAATATTTAGGAAGGTATCAATGAAAAGAATCATTTAAGAACAATTGAGGAGAAAAGAAAAGCAGTAAAGAAAACAATGGTGTAAATAATGTTTCTTTGTTGTTAATATAAATCATGTATCATTTACAAATTTTCATAAATATGCTAGCAAATCTATCACCAGTTACTTTTCTAACGTGCAAGCAACACACTGGCTAAGGAATCATTTACATGGCAGTGATAATAGAATAATTGTAGTTAAAAAAATAAAAACAACTCCTCAAATCCAAGAACATTATTCTGTTAGAATTCATAGCAAATTAATACCTGAGTAAAGATTTTATATGTAATTGCATATAAATTATGGAATATAAATATATACAAAAATACCAAGGACATACATAACTACTCAAAACAACATACGCTTTTCACAAAGCATCGATAAAATTCATATTCTCTTATGTATATTGCCTGATATTTATTTCAAGGTAAATAATTAAACAAGTTCCTAAGTAAAATTAATTTTGTTATTAAAGTTTTTCTAACTACTTTGAATATATCAAGTTGCTTGATTACCTTAGTTAAGGTTTTTTAAAACTACATGCATAACTATAATTTTCTTTTTTATCCTGATAATAGAGGTTAATTTCTCTTAACATTTCAAGAACATTTATGCAAAATATATTTGCCAAACCAGTATCTTGATATTTATATATAATCTTTTACTTTAAATAAATAAAAGTGTTAATCATTACACATACATGTAATGCATGTAGTCTTTTGTGTGCAGTATGCTTTTTGTACTCATTTAAGTCATTATAAGTTAACTGATTTTTAAAAACATATTAAATAATGCCATATAATACAAGAATAAAAATTTATTGTGCCCATTTTTGAAACTCCAAAATATTATATTTTTAGCTAGTAATGAAAAATTTCCAGATGGTAAAATTGTGAATGATAAAAATAGGCAAATTAAAATTAGAACTGTGATGAATTAATTTCTGTTTGGTAGTCCTTATGGTGCTTATGTTCATGCCAAATATATGAGCCAATAGTCTCAAAACCATAGACAATAAAAAAAAAGAAAAGGAATGGAAAATTTCTGAAATATTTTCAATAACTTTTACAGTTAGAACATCAAAATAAATGTACACAGATGCATGTATACACAGAATCTTGGTAATCTTGTCATGTGTAGTGTTTCAAGATATGAAACTTGAACTTTAAAAGTCCTTTCTTTCACATGCTTTTGAATGTTAGTAGATATCAGAAAATTGTTAGAAATAATGTTCCCACATGTATAGCTTTAGCTTAACTGGCAAGATAATTTCCTAAATTAATTAATAATTTCCTAAATTATTATGTAAAAAATTAAAGTATTCCCAATTAAAACAGACCACTTCTTTTTTTGGATAATAAAAGTGAATTTATCAAGCAAGATATACATTATACCAGAAATGTATAATTCTCTCAAAGTTAAGGTTAAATTTTACATTATCTGCTTTTCCTACCTAAAATTAATTTCTATCAATGAATAAGTGTTCATGATAGTTTCAGAACACCAGTATGGTTCACTAGTAATTTCTATCAATGAATAAGTGTTCATGATAGTTTCAGAACACCAGTATGGTTCACTAGTAGTTCTTGGATCTGAAAACATAACCATGAAATCTGATTTTTAGTCTGTTTAAGTGACTACAAATTTTGAATGTTTGTTGCATGGCTAACAATGACCAACTGTGGAAAAAAGACTTACCATTTCTGGGACTCCTGTATCTAGAGGAAAATACACCAAATATCCCACTAGCTTAATAAGCAGTAAAACATAAATTGATGGAAATGCTTTTGTATGGAATATTTGAACATGTTATGCATTTGGGATGATAATTATTTTCAGTATTTGTTAACTTATTATCATTCTAATATTTACCAAACTTGTTTCAAAATGTCCAGAAATATAAGACATGACTTGTCTGGCTAACTATCTCTGAGAAATTTTAGAATAAAAACACTAAGCCAATGTCTTGGGCATAGATATCCTCAAATGTATTAAAAGCAAGTAAGATCCTTCTCTAGAAGTATACTACCAGTATGTGATTCCTGGAATATATTTTAAATTTGGAGATCAGCTCGAATTCTCTTATGCCTGAATTCTTAGATATCATTGCCCCTGAATCTGAACTTTTATTCTTCGGAATTTGAAAGTTTAATGTCTACTACAAATTTTAGAAAACTGCATCCCAGATTTGAGACAAGTTGGAGAAATGGCAATGGCAAGTTTTGGGATCTGAAGCTTACTTAATTTTGTAAGCAGTGTTTAAGAAAAATATTATAAAGTTAATAATACATAATAAAGAATACAAGTTAATATTTGCTTTAAAGGAAAAGAATCACAACTGTTAATACACATTTGAAAAACAGATAAATTACACAAATGTCACAAAATCCAGAAAAAAAATGTTTCTATAAACATCTTTATTTTACTTTTCTTACATTATTAACTATACTTTTTAATATTTTCTTCATATGACAACAATTTCATAATAAGCTTTTAGTAGAGAATATAAATGTTAGTCTTCTGGAATGGTTGATTAAAATTTTGTTTGTTGTTTTTCTTCTTTTTTTTGAAACCCTTAGAAAAGTTGTTTTTAAATTAAAAATTTTGTTTTTCAAGATATCATATAATGTTAGGGATAATTATCAAGTTTGAGGAATTAGTTCATATTTTATTTTGATTATATTAATTTGATTATATTATCAAATTTCTTTTTTTTATGTTATCATGCTTTTTATTTTTTTTTAATTTTTATTGTTGGTTGTTCAAAACATTACATAGTTCTTGATGTATCATATTTCACACTTTGATTCAAGTGGGTTATGAACTCCCATTTTTACCCCATATACAGATTGCAGAATCACATCAGTTACACAACCGTTGATTTACATATTGCCATACTAGTGTCTGTTGTATTCTGCTGCCTTTCCTATCCTCTACTATCACCCCTCCCCTCACCTCCCCTCCCCTCTTCTCTCTCTACCCCCTCTACTGTCATTCATTTCTCCCCCATGTATTATTTTCCCCGTTCCCCTCACAAACTCTTGTATGTAATTTTGTATAACCCTGAGGGTCTCCTTCCATTTCATTGCAATTTCCCTTCTCTCTCCCTTTCCCTCCCACCTCTCATCCCTGTTTAATGTTAATCTTCTTCTCCTGCTCTTCGTCCCTACTCTGTTCTTAGTTACTCTCCTTATATCAAAGAAGACATTTGGCATTTGTTTTTTAGGGATTGGCTAGCTTCACTTAGCATAATCTGCTCTAATGTCATTCATTTCCCTGCAAATTCTATGATTTTGTCTTTTTTTAATGCAGAGTAATACTCCATTGTGTATAAATGCCACATTTTTTTTATCCATTCGTCTATTGAAGGGCATCTATGTTGGTTCAACAGTCTTGCTATTGTGAATTGTGCTGCTACGAACATTGATGTAGCAATGTCCCTGTAGCATGCTCTTTTTAGGTCTTTAGGGAATAGACTGAGAAGGGGAATAGCTGGGTCAAATGGTGGTTCCATTCCCAGCTTTCCAAGAAATCTCCATACTGCTTTCCAAATTGGCTGCACCAATTTGCAGTCCCACCAGCAATGTACAAGTGTACCCTTTTCCCCACATCCTCGCCAGCACTTGTTGTTGTTTGACTTCCTAATGGCTGCCAATCTTACTGGAGTGAGATGGTATCTTAGGGTGGTTTTGATTTGCATTTCTCTGACTACTAGAGATGGTGAGCATTTTTTCATGTACTTGTTGATTGATTGTATGTCCTCCTCTGAGAAGTGTCTGTTCAGGTCCTTGGCCCATTTGTTGATTGGGTTATTTGTTATCTTATTGTCTAATTTTGTGAGTTCTTTGTATACTCTGGATATTAGGGCTCTATCTGAAGTGTGAGGAGTAAAGATTTGTCCCCAGGATGTAGGCTCCCTATTTACCTCTCTAATTGTTTCTTTTGCTGAGAAAAAACTTTTTAGTTTGAGTAAGTCCCATTTGTTGATTCTAGTTATTAACTCTTGTGCTATGGGTGTCCTATTGAGGAATTTGGAGCCCGACCCCACAGTATGTAGATCGTAGCCAACTTTTTCTTCTATCAGACGGCGTGTATCTGATTTGATATCAAGCTCCTTGATCCATTTTGAGTTAACTTTTGTGCATGGCGAGAGAAAGGGATTCAGTTTCATTTTGTTGCATATGGATTTCCAGTTTTCCCAGCACCATTTGTTGAAGATGCTATCCTTCCCCCATTGCATGCTTTTAGCCCCTTTATCAAATATAAGATAGTTGTAGTTTTATGGATTGGCTTCTGTGTCCTCTATTCTGTACCATTGGTACACCCGCCTGTTTTGGTACCAGTATCATGCTGTTTTTGTTACTATTGCTCTGTAGTATAGTTTGAAGTCTGGTATCGCTATACTGCCTGATTCACACTTCCTGCATAGCGTTGTCTTTGCTATTCTGGGTCTTTTATTTTTCCATATGAATTTCATGATTGCTTTCTCTATTTCTACAAGAAATGCCATTGGGATTTTGATTGGCATTGCATTAAACCTATAGAGAATTTTGGTAATATCGCCATTTTGATGATGTTAGTTCTCCCTATCCATGAACAGGGTATATTTTTCCATCTTCTAAGATCTTCTTCTATTTCTCTCTTTAGGGTTCTGTAGTTTTCATTGTATAAGTCTTTCACCTCTTTTGTTAGGTTGATTCCCAAGTATTTTATTTTTTTGAGGATATTGTGAATGGAGTGGTTGTCCTCATTTCCATTTCAGAGGATTTGTCGCTGATATACAGGAATGCCTTTGATTTATGCATGTTGATTTTATATCCTGCCACTTTGCTGAATTCATTTATTAGCTCTAATAGTTTCTTTATAGACCCTTTTGGGTCTGCTAGGTATAGAATCATGTTATCTGCAAATAGTGATAATTTAAATTCTTCTTTTCCTATTTATATGGCTTTAATTTCTTTCGTCTGTCTAATTGCTCTGGCCAGCGTTTCGAGAACTATGTTGAACAGAAGTGGTGAGAGAGGGCATCCATGTCT
Organism: Marmota flaviventris; assembly: GCF_047511675.1. Lineage (NCBI taxonomy): Eukaryota > Metazoa > Chordata > Mammalia > Rodentia > Sciuridae > Marmota > Marmota flaviventris. The sequence goes on along the minus strand of NC_092504.1, from coordinate 80,472,566 downwards.
TGTTCCAGGTTTTAGAGGGAATGCCTTCAATTTTTCTCCATTCAGAATGATGCTAGCCTGAGGCTTAGCATAGATTGCTTTTACAATATTGAGGTATGTTCCTGTTATCCCTAGTTTTTCTAGAGTTTTGAACATAAAGGGATGCTGTACTTTGTCGAATGCTTTTTCTGCATCTATCGAGATGATCATATGGTTTTTATCTTTAAGTCTATTGATGTAGTGAATAACATTTATTGATTTCCGTATATTGAGCCAGCCTTGCATCCCAGGGATGAATCCTACTTGATCATGGTGCACAATTTTTTTGATATGTTTTTGTATCCAATTTGCCAGAATTTTATTGAGGATTTTTGCTTCTAGGTTCATTAGAGATATTGGTCTGTAGTTTTCTTTCTTTGAAGTGTCTTTGTCTGGTTTAGGAATCAGAGTGATGTTGGCCTCATAGAATGAATTTGGAAGTTCTCCCTCTTTTTCTATTTCCTGAAATAGCTTGAAAAATATTGGTATCAATTCCTCTTTAAAGGTTTTGTAAAACTCTGTTGTATACCCATTCGGTCCTAGGCTTTTCTTAGTTGGTACTCTTTTGATGGTTTCTTCTATTTCCTCAATTGATATTGGACTGTTTAGGTTGTCTATATCCTCCTGACTCAATCTGGGCAGATCATATGACTTCAGAAATTTATCGATGCCTTCACTATCTTCTATTTTATTGGAGTATAAGGATTCAAAATAATTTCTGATTATCTTCTGTATTTCTGAAGTGTCTGTTGTGATATTGCCTTTTTCATCCCGTATGCTAGTAATTTGAGTTTTCTCTCTTCTTCTCTTTGCTAGCATGGCTAAGGGTTTGTCGATTTTATTTATTTTTTCAAAGAACCAACTTTTAGTTTTGTCAATTTTTTCAATTGTTTCTTTTGTTTCAATTTCATTAATTTCAGCTCTGATTTTAATTATTTCTTGCCTTCTACTTCTTTTGCTATTGTTTCGCTCTTCTTTTTCTAGGATTTTGAGATGAAGTATGAGATCATTTATTTGTTGGTTTTTTCTTTTTTTAAGGAATGAACTCCAAGCAATCAATTTTCCTCTTAGAACTGCTTTCATTGTGTCCCACAGATTCCGATATGTTGTGTCTGTGTTTTCATTAATCTCTAAGAATTTTTTAATTTCCTCCTTGATGTCTTCTAATACCCACTGATCATTCAGTAACCTATTGTTCATTCTCCAAGTGATGCATGATTTTTCCTTCCTTCCTTTATCATTGATTTTCAGTTTCATTCCATTATGATCAGATAAGATGCATGGTATTATCTCTACTCCTTTATATTGTCTAAGAGTTGCCCTGTGACAGAATATGTGATCTATTTTTGAGAAGGATCCATGTGCTGCTGAGAAAAAAGTGTAACTGCTTGTTGTTGGGTGGTATATTCTATAAATGTCAATTAAGTCTGGTTATTAATTGTGTTATTGAGTTCTATAGTTTCCTTATTCAACTTTTGTTTGGAAGATCTGTCCAGTGGTGAGAGAGCTGTGTTGAAGTCTCCCATGATTATTGTTTGGTGGTCTGTTAGACTCTTGAACTTGAGAAGAGTTTGTTTGATGAACATAGCTGCACCATTGTTTGGGGCATATATATTTATGATTGTTGTGTCTTGTTGGTGTATGGTCCCCTTGAGCAGTATGTAGTGTCCCTCTTTATCCCTTTTGATTAACTTTGGCTTGAAATCTATTTTATTTGATATGAGTATGGACACTCCTGCTTGTTTCCGAAGTCCATATGAGTGATATGATTTTCCCAACCTTTCACCTTCAGCCTATGTATGTCTTTTCCTATCAAATGCGTCACCTGTAGGCAGCATATTGTTGGGACTTGTTTTGTGATCTATTCTACTAGCCTGTGTCTCTTAATTGGTGAGTTTAAGCCATTAACATTTAGGGTTATTATTGAGATATGGGTTGTTCTTCCAGCCATATTTGTTTATTTCTGTTACTAAACATGGTTTGTTTTCCTCTTTGATTATTTTCCCCCCTTTACTGTCCTACCTCCCACTATTGGTTTTCCTTGTTATTTTCCATTTCCTCTTCCTGTAATGTTTTGCCGAGGATGTTTTGAAGAGATGGTTTTCTAGCTGCAAATTCTTTTAACTTTTGTTTATCGTGGAAGGTTTTAATTTCATCTTCCATCCTGAAGCTTAATTTTGCTGGATACACAATTCTTGGTTGGAACCCATTTTCTTTCAGTGTTTGAAATATGTTATTCCAGGATCTTCTAGCTTTCAGAGTCTGTGTTGAAAGATCAGCTGCTATCCTGATTGGCTTACCCCTAAATGTAATCTGCTTCCTTTCTCTTGTAGCTTTTAAAATTCTCTCCTTATTCTGTATGTTGGGCATCTTCATTATAATGTGTCTAGGTGAGGATCTCTTATGATTTTGCACATTCAGCGTCCTGTAGGCTTCTAGGATTTGGGATTCTGTCTCATTCTTCAAGTCTGGGAAGTTTTCTCGTATTATTTCATTGAATAGACTGCTCATTCCTTTGGTTTGGACCTCTATACCTTCCTTATCCCAATGACTCTTAAGTTTGGTCTCTTTATGTTATCCCATATTTCTTGGATGTTCTGCTCATGGTTTCTTAACAGTCTTGCTGAGCTGTCTATGTTCTTTTCAAGTTGAAATACTTTGTCTTCATTGTCTGATGTTCTATCTTCTAAGTGTTCTACTCTGCTGGTAGTATTCTCCATTGAGTTTTTAAGTTGGTTTATTGCTTCCTGCATCTCTGGGATTTCTGTTTGTTTGTTTTTTATAACCTGTATCTCCCTATATAGTTGATCTTTTGCTTCCTGGATTTGTTTATATAATTCATTGTCAAAGTGATCTTTCATTGTCTGATTTTTCTGTCTAATGTCTTCCTTGAGACTCCAGATCATCTGAAGCATGTATATCCTGAATTCTTTATCTGACATTCCATCTGCTGCAGATATTACCTCTTCTAAATTTGAGTTGACCTGCATTGCTTGTGGTCCTTTCTTTCCTTGTCTTTTCATACTGCTTGCATTTCTTTCTGCTTGGTGGAACTGTTGTGTTTTTGAAATTTTCCCCCTATATATTTATATTGCTCTTGTATAGTTGAGAATTCTCCCTTGCAGGGGCGGGCGGTGGCTGTGCTCCTCCTCCAATTGGGGTGATGTGTCTACCACGCTGACGGGCCCCTGGGCGTGTTCTGCTGGTCGTTCGCAGGTCTGCCTACCTCGCAGGCATGGGCGGCGGCTCTGCTCTGCCCTTACTCCAATTGGGGTGACGTGTCTACCACGCAGGCGGGTCGCTGGGCCTGTTCTGGGTGCGGGCAGCGGCTCTGCTCTGCCCCTACTCCAATTGGGGTGATGTGTGTACCACGCCGGCAGGCCGCTGGGCCTGATCCGCCAGTCAGTTGCAGGTCTGCCTTCCTTGCGGGCGTGGGTGGCGGCTCTGCTCTGCCCCTACTCCAATTGGGTTGACGTGATTACTGCGCCGGCGGGCCACTGGGCCTGTACCGAGCGCGGGCGGAGGCTCTGCTCTGCCCCTCTGGCTTGATGACAAAGTGAGAGAGACTCGGGTGTTTGTGACTCACTTTCTTTACCAGGAGACCAACTGCTTCTGTCGCCGCTGGTATCGATGAAGTTCTCTCCTCCGCGGCTTTCTGATGACATCAGATCTCTGCCATGTTGGTATCCCATGCGAATGGCAGCATTTCGTTCCCTTTGCCGGGTGACCAAAGCAACGGGTGAGTCCTGACCGGCCCTCACAAGCCCCGTCTCAGTCCTGTTGCCACTGCCTATGAAGGCTCGGTTGGTATTTACCTCCACAGTATTCAGCAGGACCCGGACCGAGAAGCAGTTTCCGCGGGTTCTTTAGCCCTGGGTCAGAGCAGTTCCGGGAGCCGGAATTCGGCCACTCTGGGCTTGGTGTATGTTCTGATAGGAACAGGCTCCAAGAAGCAGTTTCCGCAGATTCTTTAGTACTGAGCCTGAGTAATTTGTCTGTGAGACGCAGGCGAATGGCAGCCTGAAATTACCTGTTCTATGGCTGAATATATCAAATTTCTTTTATAGTTGAATGAAAATATTTAGTGTTTCAAAGGTTCTTGTTTGTTGACCAATATTATCATTCATAGAACTGATGATGATCTTTAGCCACTTTATTTCCAGTGTCTTTTTTGAAGTGACAAATGACATATGCTGTCTTTATTGATATCAGTACTTTTCATAAACTTGATTTTTATTGGGTTAACTGTAACTCACCAACTATGCCTATGTAATCTATCACTATTCACTCTCTACATTTGTTAGTATTTATTTATTTTATTTAGGCTTTTCAACATTTTATCTAGTTTCTAACATATGGTTGTTTTGTTTGTAAACTTATAAATATAAATGATCTTTAGTAACAAACTTCTAGAAGAACTACAGAGAATTAAAAGGGGGAAATGAATCCATTTACTAAGGAGAAAGAACAACCAACATTTATGTTTTCATCAATCAGAAATGCTAATTCAAGATAACTGATTAACAAAACAGATTGATAGTAAAAAAAAAAAAATGTGTTATACAAACTCTAACAGTAAATATTAAAATATCAGGGTCCTGGGCAAATAAATTGTTTTGCAAATGTGTTTGTTATGATTAGAGAAAACAGATGAGGTTGGCAAATCTAAATTTTTATTCCAGTCTTGAAAAGCAATATTGATACTCTTGTCAACTTCACATTCATTGGTGCAGATTCTCTATCCTTAATTTATATTACCAAGTGGCCCTGGTATCTCCTTTTGCTGTTGAAGAATTCATAGTCCCCCTTTGAATTAGAATCTCTGAGCATAAACATTGGCTGTTCCTTTTCTTTGGTAAATGAATCTCTATAATTTTAATGATTTACTTACCATTTGTGTATAAAGAAGAATAAATAATGGCTCTAATTAATTCCTCATCTTAGGAGTTAACATGAGAGTATTTTCCATTCACATTAATGGATTTTATTTTGTTAATGTGGTCTTATAGTTTTATTAATTCATATTATATTTTGATTATATTAATTGATAGTTACACAGGACAGAAATGAAATTGTTATGTATTTTTCTTGTTTTTATTATTATGTTTTGTTATCTGTACCAAATTTTCTGTTAAAATGAGTTGGCAATTTTATTTGTCAAAAAGTCTCAATAGCATGACTATTATTCAGAATTTTATACAAGTGAAACTTTGGGTATTATTCTTGGATTTGTTTTATTGAGAGGAGAAGGGGATTCTAAATCTTTCATGAGTTTTATTCTTTTACAATATTTTGTTGAGTTATTCTCTTCTGAAAAAAAAAATGACCATATTTTCTTTTAACATTTTCCACTTCATCTAGGTTTTCAAATTTTAATGTAGTTGAACAAATTATTCATATTATTCACTGGCCAGGAAATTATTCTAGATAGTTCAAATAGGAGACATGTAATTTAGGGACTTGGTTACAGAAATCATGGAAAAGCTGAAAAACCAAGAAGAATACTAGAGGAATAAAGGATAACAAGGGAGAAAAGGAGGAAAAGAGGGAGAAGAAAGGAAGGGATCGCCAAGTATCTGTTCTGGAGAAATGGAAGGAAACAGCTATGTTACTGGAGTCCATAGCCCTGACTGTCAAGGCAAAATGAAAGCCTTCCAGGGGAGCTGAGGGAAGCAGGGACTATAGGAACAAGAGCCTGTCTAGTGAGAGATGAAATCACAGAGCACATGTAGATGCTTCCTAAAGCACTACCTGATAAAAGAGCCAGAAAATACTCTGGTTCTCCTTGGTGATTTTTCTAGTCAGAATATTTCCAAAAGATAAGAGTAGGAGGAAGCAGGGAAACTGTAGTTCCCACTGATACAGACAAAGCAAGAGAATTAGGAGAATGGTTCTAGGAGTAATTGGGAAAATAAATGTTTATGTTTTCTTTTCTATTTTTCCCACAACCTTCTCTTAATTTATATATAAATGCACATAGATCATACATTATGTTCATATTTATGATAGCTAAGTGATAATTTGTTTTTTCTCAAACACCCACACATTGTCCATTTCTAGGAATAAAGTATATTAAATGCTGGAAAAACCTACTGCTTTAGTAAGTTTAGATAAAATATGTGAAATATATATGTACCAGCAGAGCCTCAGCCAGCACCACTCACAAAATACATATATTTTTGATCCATATTCATAGGTTATTACATAATATTGCATGGAAACCAGAAACTCATTTTACAGCACATGATGTGTGACACTAGGCTCATTATCATGTCTCTCACTTGCCTTATTACATATCACTTTTTTCAAGAGCTGCCAGTCTGATAAATCAATTGAATCACTTTTTGGAGGTATATCTAAAGCACTGTCTTAGAAATGATGCCCTGAAAGGTTGGGGATGGGGACCCACCACAATCATTTAGAATACATCTTACATCAAGAGATATATCACTGTCTCCCACAACTATAATATATGAAACTGGGAACTGAATGCGTTAGTTATATTTTTCCTGCTATAACATAATACCAGAGCAAATAAATTTACAAAAGAAAAGTTTTCTTTTGGCTCACAGATCTGAAGTTTTCAGTCATAAATGGTTTTGTGGGTTTGGCCTATAGTCAGGCAGTATATCATGGTAGGGATATATGGCAGAGTAAAACTGCTCACTTCATGGTCATAAAGAAAAATACAAATGCTGACCAGGCTAGGATCCTAAAGTCTCCCCCAGAGGTATGCCCCTTAATGACCTATGAACTTCTAACCACAGATCCCTTCATTCAGCAATATCACCAGTCTGGTGACTCAGTCTTTAACATATGAGCCTTTGGGAAATATTCAGCTTACAAACTATAGCAATAACAGTGGCTGTAGACATCTATTTCTCATGATAAACTCTATTACTTTCTTGGTGAATATGTTCTTATCTCCCCAATGTATGATCTGTTCATGATATTCTCTATGTATGTTCATTGTTATTTTTATTTGATATCAGTAAAGATTATTATATCAGTACCATATGAAGACAAATTAAAATGAATTTATTTTTTATTATAGGCAATAAAATAATATTGATTTAACAATTCATATTAAAATCTATAATACAACCAGGAATATGTAATAATCAGAAATATAACAGTATATATATATATATATATATATATATATATATATATATATATCCATATAATTATATATATATATATAATTATATGGATACTGATCAAGTGTTCACAGTTTTCTATTTGCTTGCTTTGTCGGAACTTAGGTATAACTCTCTATCTAAATATTTCTTTCTAACCATCTCTTACTTTCCATCTCAAATTTTTTTTTCTTGGAGATTTTCTTTTCCTATCTTAAGTTTCTCAACACTCTCAATTTAAAAATGTATACTATGATCATTTTAATCACATCTTACTTGGGATTTGTAATCAATTGTAAAATGCATAATGATTAACTGATAATTTTTTTTAACTTTATTTATTTATTTATTTTTAATGTGGTGGTGAGGATCAAACCCAGGGCCTTGCATGTGCCAGGCAAGCGCTCTACTGCTGAGCCATAACCCCAGCCCCTTAACTGATAATTTTATCACTGAAGATAGAAGTACTCTTGGTAGTCGTACTAGTAAAGTCAGGAGTTAAAGACAAATAGATCCACTGTAACAGATTGTATAGTTCAAATAGTTATTTTCTGCCTCAACTTGGGACCTAAATATATAACTTGAATAACAAGACATATTTTCAAGAACATGACATGTTAAAAAATAGAATCTTAAGAAAAACACATCAAGGATGGAAATGAACAAATAAACTGTTATAATAATTATCTTTATCAATGCCAGTTATTGCAATGAAGATTTTGTTCAAATTTAGAAAGTATGTGGGAGGTTATAAAGAAAAATGTTTCACTAACTCTTAAGGCTTGTAAGTTTATGAAAATTACAGCAGTTGCCTAATATGAAGACAAGAAAGAAGAAGAAAGGGGAGGAGAAGGGGGGATTTGAGGAGAGTGAAAGAGGACAATTTTGCCTTCCAAAAGAACAAATGACAAGTATCATGGCAATTTAAAGACATTCTCCATTTTTTTATACTTTGACATGAAAAAAACACTACAATCTATAGATCCAGTCCTTACATTTTTACTCTGTGTCAAAGGCATCAATAAAATTTTTAAAGCAAAATTTCAGGCATAAATCAAATAAATATTTAAATAATAAATATATTCCTAATTTTGGCATGCTATTGTTTGGCATAGAAAGGGTTTATTGGCTCAGGAAATGAGAATTTTTAAATACTGACTTGCTAGTAAGATGACAATTGAACTTTTCCTACATGAATTGCATTAAACATTAGCTATACAATAAAAATAAATAAAAAAAAAAACTTGCACTAACCATGAGAAAACATCAGAGAAACTCGAATTCTACAAATACCTATAATTTTTTCTTTGAAACCATTGATGTCATTAGAAACAAAAACCACCAAGAAACTTTTATGGATTGGAAAAGAAAAGAAGACATTATGACTTTATGCAGCTGAGTATACTGGTTTGTATCTTAGAAGATGGAAAGTTGGTTGGTGGACAAGCTGACAATGTACAAATACAGTCTATGTACAAATAAAGGTTTATTTAAAAACATTGTGCCAATATTAATTTCTTAGTTTTGACAGTTATATTACACATTAGTATGGGGAAGTCAGGTGACAGTATGTATGAACTCTCTGTAGTATCCTTGCAACTTGTCTGTAGATGTGAAAATATTCTAAGGTTCAAGTTTATAAAAGTTTTATAATATAAAAATAAATTTAGTGTTTTCTTGATAACTTATTTTCAGGTTCACTTTATCACTCAGTGCTGGATAATATTTTGTTGATTTCATGATTACTTTATATTATTCAAAATGTTTCCACTATTACCACTACTATAAAGATTACAACAAATAAGTATTTAATGCACACACACATTCCTATCATATCAAGAATGTTAAAGGTAAGTAATATTTGTGCACAGAAAGTATAAGTTTGATTGCTGGAAGTTCAACTTGTATTTATGGAAGTTCAACTTGTATTTAGTTAAAACTCAATGTGTCCATGAGAAGAATGTTATAAACAAAAAATCAATATTATCAAGAGTTTATAAATTTTAAAAATTCATGGTTATTATTCTTATATAACATTAATCACTGTATACTTGGTATTACCCAAAACACTACCTACTGACATTTTTTAACAAAAGTTTAACAAATTCCTACAAAGGGCCTGACAGTGTTCTAGTCACCAGAGATACATCATTTAACATTAAGATAGCCTCTGCTATGGAACTTATATGTTAGTAAGGAAAAGGGCAGTAAATAAATATATAGCCGGATTGTTATGTCAGACAATGGTAAGTACAATCAGGAAAAGTCAAACAGGATAGGAGGAGGGGCAGTTTTTCAATGTATATATGATGTTTGAAAAAAATGAGATAACAAAACAGAAGGCATTTAAGGGAAAAATATTTCATGAGAGAAATCATCAAGTCATAAAACAATGCCTTTCTTGAACTATGGCTGATAAAAAAAAATCACTGAATAAGCATAATATTATGTTAAACATTAGTTTTATTATGTTGAACATTAGTGTTGAAGATTAGTGTAAACAAAATTGGTTATAGAAAATTCTTTTGAGTACCTCCATGGAGTGAGACCATTGCTAAAGAAGAGAGTGGAGCAATTTCTTGATATACTGTAAGCCACTCCATAATGTTGGGTGATTTACTATGTGCATATATTGCTTTGCTAAAATTAAAATATTTTATCTAATTCCAAGAGTTCAATCAGTAGTAAAACCATACTTTTTCTGCACTATAATTATCTTAAATGTATATCTACTGAGTTTGGGGCCATGTCTACATAAAGCAACAAACTTTTAAATCAGATTTAAAAATTGCTATTATTAATTTTGCAGTGTTAGCTATCTGAAAGTTTTACTTTAAGTTCATTATTTTCCATCAGCAACCATTTTTTTTCTTTTTTTTAATGCTTAATACATTACAATTGTACATAATACCTGGGCTCATTTTGAAACAATATGTGCATGGAATGTAATATGCTCCATTTCAATTCCCTGTGCCTCCTCTTTTCCATCCTTCATCTGTCCCCTTGTTCTCCTTCTCTCTCTACTAGTATTCTATTTATTTATCTATTGATTTTTAATTGGTGCTTTATACTTTTATGATAAAAGTGCAATTCACTGTAATATATTTTTACATGCACATAGTATAATTTTGCTAGCTGCAACATTTTTTCTGGACAATTACATTAACTTCCTATTCTTCAATCCTAATTAGTCACACCCCCATTCAAGAGTGTTAACCAATTTCTAAATTTCCAGCTGAAATTGTCAATTCTCATCATAAATCACAACCAAGAAACAGAACTTCAAATCTGAGCATACTGCCTGGTGAGAGTTTAAGACAAGTTCTGAACACATTGAGAACATCCAATGTTCTCTGTGTTGGTGTTTTACAGAAGTGTCTTAAAGAGTTCTGAGGGAGAACAGTTTGTAATCACCCATGCAAAATAAGAAGAGAAAATATGATAAGTTCCAAATATATTTTGCAAATAAATCTTTGTGAGATGTACATGTACCATTTCCTATGTGACTTTTTTGAAAATAGTTCTTTAGAGAAATTTGTCATAGCCTTCAAAATTAATGTGTCAGGTTGTCATGGAAAAAACACTAAAAGATAAAGAACCAGTACTTATTGTTTTGATTCTGTGTCAAGGCATCATGGAACTTCTTACAGTATGATTTTAGATATTCTCTTCTTTAGAAAGTGGGAGTGCATTTTTTGAAGAAATGTTCAAGTATTCATTGATGGCAACGTGTTTAAATATCTAATATTTTTAAATAAATAGTGAATAAGTTGAATTATCTAAGAATAGGAATAAATAAAATTACATAACTTTAATTCATTAAATAAAAAATCAAAGCCTTCAAAATTTTGTTTTTAATATCCCTTTAATAAAATTTTGATAAACTTTAAATTTTTAAATAGCTCTTTAAAGTATTTCTTAGTCTATTTTTCTCTTCCCTAAAGCACATAACTAACATTGTATATTTAATTCCAGATGCTCATTATCAAACTTAGTGTCTTTAATTGCATTGTATCCACTTTAGCTTTTGCTAAGTGTTGTTAAAATAAAATAATCAAATATCTGAAAGAGAAATTGGTAATAACTGGCCAACTAGCGTCATAGCAAAGCTAATGTCTTTATAGCAAAGGAAAAACTTTATTTTTAGCCATTTGTTGCAAACTACAATGTTTCATTTATATTACAAAGGTCTTTGTAAAAATCATTCACAACTCATAGAAAAATTACTGGAGAATAGTATTTGGATTTTACATCATTCTTTAAAAACATGAAATGTAAGGATAGATAGATATTACACATAATCAGTGTTAAAGCATTGTCACTTCTAGGAAAATCACAAAGTAACATGAAATTATTTCCAAAGTACCTAAAATACCTAAATATAATGTGTACCTAAAATACAAAAATATAATGTAATAAAGATATTTATTTATTTATTATGTTAACTCTGTAGCCAAGCATTATTCTATATGCTGTAGGTTCAAGTTAAACGGGGTCAAGTCTAATGCTCAAATTTCACTAGAAGAACCAACCAACGTCCCCCAAAAGAGAAATTTTTTAAAATGAAATTTTGAGAAGTGAATAATCAGGCAATAACTTGCAAGCAAAGGAAGTTACAAAACCTGACTCTTGTAGGGGAGTTACTAGGCTCTTTCAGAGATGTCTTGTTGAGGGAATCTGGATAAAATTTTAAATGGGAGGATGGTAAATTGAACAAGACATACCTAACATGGTTCAATAAAGAATTTAAACATTTATATCTATATAAAAGTTGTGATTGCACTGAAGTAATTTTAGCAAGAATTAATTATATTCTTGAGATGTCTAGGATTAAGGACAGAATAAAAATTTATGATGTAAATAAATAAGTTATCAATTTAAGTTTTTTTATTTTCATAGCAAATACTTTTCTTATAAAACTCAGTTAATGGTACTTTCTATAATTTTCACTTAATTATTATTTCTCTAACATAAACTGACACATATATTGTACCTTTCTTTAAATTCATAATACGTAGCTCTACAAATTTCATTGTCACTTCTAATGCCTCTTCCTGAGTATGATTGGCAAAATGAACATATAAAAATTGCAATATTCTAGCCTCCTTTCTCTTAACTTTGAAGACCTGAAAAATGAAGCATATAGAGTCTAAGTCTACAAATCACATTCCTTTGCTAAGAATTCAAGAATTCATAAAAGAAAATAGATATACTGTGGGTAGGTTATGCCTCAGTAAACATGTCTTCCAATAAGCACTATCTGAGGAGCATACATAGATTTGGCATAAATATTAAAGGAAAATTTATAGAAGTAGTGATAAGTAGATTAAGTATTTTAATTTTAAGGTGGACCCATCCAGATAAGTTTCTTCTGAATTCTTGCCCCTCAAAAATGTGAGACAGTAAGCATTTTGTTCTCAAGTTCTATTTAGGGTACTTTGTTACACATCAAAAAAAAAATCAACACATCAATTTTTGTTGATTATGAATAAAGCTACTATAAAAAATTAGTCTTATGTGGGCCTTTTAAAAATTTATCTTGGGTAAACACCTAAAAGTGAGCTGAGTTGCATGGTTTGTGTATATATTGCTATGCAATATTGCATTTTTATGGGAAATAGAAAAGAGCCAGTGGCCCTGTAACTTTTTAGCTCATGGTATTGACCTCTGTCACTTTTATTCTTAAAAGAGTATTAAAAAACATCTTGTCTTTTTACAAAACTTTATTTTTTCTTTTTTTATGCTAATTTTAATAGGTGTGAAGGGATGTGTCTTCATTTGCTGCTTCCCTAATGCATAATGAAACTGAGCATATTTTAATGTGCTTACTTGTTAGCCAGTTTTCCTCTTTGGAGCAGTGCCTGCATAGGACTTCTGGCAACTTTGTATTCAATCAATTATTTTGTAATTATTGAGTTTTGAATATACTTTCTAAATGCTGAATAAAACTCATTATCAGAAATATGTACAAATGATATTTTGCAATTTCTAGATAGTCTATACCCACTGTTAAATGTATTTTTTAAAAATCTTTTAGTTTTAAAAATGCAGCCACATATATATTTATATAATTTAATTTGTATGTGTTTCCAAGAAACCTATATCTAAGCCAAGGTATTTCTCCTGCTTTATTCTAGAAATTATAAAGTTGTTTTGCTTAGATTTAGGTAACAAACAAACAAGCAAAAAATAACTTAATAATATCCATATTTTCTAATCCATGAGAATGGTGTATGTCTTCATTTATTTAGTTCTTTAAAATTTATCCTAGCAATATTTTATTTTTTGTTTATATATAAGGCTTGCATATCTGTTAAAGTTTTTTTTTTACATTTTTATACTTTTATGACAGTTTTTCTTCCAATTTTCAATCTTTAAGTATTTTAAATTAGAATATTTTATAATGCTATTATATTAGGACATATTCTAAACTTCCTTATGTTTGGTATCTTCTTTTCTTGCTTTATTATACTGCCTAGACCTGATAAAACAATTGAAGTTTTGAGAGTAGTAATCATCAACTAGTTAGGAATGCTAAAAATCTTAAATATTATATTGACTGCTGGTTTCTCAAAATTTTTTTTTCACTTGAAGAAATTCTAAACAATTTTTTTAATGCTAGGAATTGAACCAAAGGCCCCATGTGTAATGGGCAAATGCTTTACCTCTGAGCTAAACTACCAGTCCAAACAATTCTAAATTTGCTAGGAATATTTATTATGAATAGCTATTAAATCTTTCTCAAATGTCTTCTTTGTATATTTTGAAATTGACATAAAAATTTTTGATATCTTAAAATACAGTGAATTATTTTGGAATGTAATATGAATTTGTATACCAAAGTCAACTTTATCAGGAATTATTATTTTTTTTAAAGTTTTATTGGGTCCATATGATAAAATTATGTTAAAACATGTACATCTAACTTTATTAGTAATATTAGTGTTTTCTTTCCTTACTGTTTCTTATTCTGATTTGTGTATTGAGATAATACTAGCCCTTTAGAATAGGTTTGGAAATATTTCCCACTTTTTGTGCTCTAGGAGAGTTTCTATAAAATTGTCATTGGTTTTCCCCTATACACTTAACAGAATTTCCCAATGCATATATCTGGTGTTGTATTTTCTTTCTGGGAAGATTTTAACAACAACAACAAAAATTATTTTTTTCCATAAATATATTTACTTTTCAAGCTACATATTTCCTCTAGAGAATGTTATTATAATTTATTCATTGAAGAAATATGTCCCTTTCAAAACAATCCTGAATGGCAAAAATTGACTAATAGAAAAAAAAATATGTAAGTCCATAAATATAGTTAGTAACTTCAGTGTTCCTCTTTCAATAATAAAACAAATACAATGAAAAATTAGCAAAAATACAGAACTGAACAATGCCATCCAACAAATGTATCTAATTCACATTTACAGAATAATTTATTCAACACCAGTAGAATACACTTATTTTCAAGTGTAAATGAGATACCCACAAAGATATAAAATTTCTTGAGCCATAAAACAATCTTAACATGTTCAAAAGAATTAAATTTATACAAAGTATGCTCTAGGACTATAAAGAAATTAAACTAGATATCAGTATGGAAATTATAGTTTAATAGTTTAATCTCCAAACATTTGGAAATTAGTATGCTTCTAAAAAAAGCCAGTGGAAAATGAGAACATATTTTGAAAGAAATGAAAGAGTAAAGTATCAAAATTCTTGAAATCTCTACCTCCTTATTATGCTTACTTCATTAAATACTTTTTGTGTTAAAAACTTGATGTAGAAATGTTAAAAATACTATATGACTATATGTACTTTTATTCATTAAGCTTCCCTCTACTTATCTATGATTAGCTCTGCAGTTTCAGGCAAAGAAGTCAAAACTGTTAAAATACCCACTTTTCCTTCCTTAAAGTTTAAAATGATAAAGAGACTGCTGTAAGGTGTACACTATAATACCAAACTTTTTCTCAATCCAGGATGGCAGAGAACCAATCAATTGAAAAATTACATTCTACATCTTTTCATTTATGAGAATCTCAGGAGACCACTATGTATTACTCCAGAAATGGTGGGACCAAATGCCTGCATCTTAAGGAAAAGCAGCATTTGATGACACTGGAAATGAGCTTTCCCTTAAGCTGCTTTTCCCAAGTATAAATATTCTGCTCTAGAGTTTTATTTAGAAAAATATCAACAATCTCACTTCTCTGATAAAGTATATCTGGTTTAAAAAGCATGACTAAATACTGGGACTCAATGAATTTATTCTCATCATGGAAAAGAAAAAATATAAATGCTTAATTCCAAACACTGTGCAAAATAATCTATCAAAAATTTGACTCCAAATATCACCAAAAGTTAAGTAAAATCTAGATGTTGACTCATTTTGGTAAATATAAATTGTAATAGTAAGAAATTGAACATTAAGAAAAATGGACAATAATTGAATCTTGTTGTTTAACAAGGAAAAACATACCCCTGAAATTTTGAGAATTAGAGTTTTTCTATTTATCTTTATGCAACAAGAAGGGAAAATTTAAGTGTGGCCCTTACACTAAAATTCAGGCTCTCTGGTTGCTTTCAAGATGCTGACAGAGGGGCTGGGGATGTGGCTCAAGCGGTAGCGCGCTTGCCTGGCATGCGTGCAGCATGGGTTCGATCCTCAGCACCAAATACAGACAAAGATGTTGTGTCCGCCAAATACTAAAAAATAAATATTAAAATTTTCTCCCTCTCTCTCACTCTTTAAAAAAAAAAATAAAAGATGCTGGCAGTTTTCTGTCATTTTCTCGCAATCTTGAAATATACTCTTTAATATTTAAATTTTTTGTCTGTCATGCTTTATCATCCAAAATCTGTGATCCTACCGAAATGAAAACAGTTTAGACAAAATATGACTATAACTTATTTTTAATGTACTAGAAACAACCACGTGCATTTTATGATTTGGTTCTCATTATAGAGAGTGTCAAAAATGTAAGTCCTTCTAATGTAAGTCTGTCGTTCTGACCTAATCTCTATCATGTCCTTGCTTATGAGTACCATGGGATTCTAATTAGTTGTCAGTCTGTAGTATAAGAGTGTAAGCATCTTTAAGAGAGGTCATCTGTATTTTTTTTATTATCTCCTCTACCTACCAGGCTCAATCATGTGTGTGTGTGTGTGTGTGTGTGTGTGTGTGTGTGTGTTATTAGGGATTGAACCCAGGGATGCTTTGCCACTGATCTATCTCCAGCCCTTTTTATTTTATATTTTGAGACAGGGTCTTGCTAAATGATCCTACTTCCTCAAACCTCCTTAAATTGCTGGGATTAGAGGTGTGCAGCACATCGAGTGGCTCAATAAATATATTGAATATATAAATGAATGAGTAAAAATGGACATTTTAAACAATGGCTGATAGGAATGTCCCTCCTACTTTTACAGAGCTTCATATTTTTCTTCTCTCATGGCCTTTGCCTGTAATAACAGTAGAGGACACTACCATCTGGAACTCATCCCTCACCCCTTTTGCCATTCAAAGCAGGACCATGTTAGCAAAAGTCATGTGTCATGAACCATCCATTGGCTGTGTGTGTGAGCTATGCACATTTGAGTATATGAGGGGATTTGTCTGGCATTGTGCTCTAATTGGGCTGTGTGACACATATGTACCTTTGCTCTTAGTCTGCCTGTGATCCCACACAGCAAATGAGATAGGTGTGACTTTCCAAGATGTCAATCAACCTGCTGACCACAAGACATCACCAAGCAAGACCCCACCCTTTGAAAACCAACCCCTTGCCTTAATTGGGTGGAATATTCTATCAAATGTCTTTTCCCGCATAAATAGGGGAGTTTCAGGTGTGCTCACTCTCTTGCTCTTTCCAGCACTGCCCAGTGTAGAGCTGACCCTTGGGGTCACTGAGCAGTCTCACCCTCAACTTTAGAAACTCATGTTCATGTGCTGCGTGGTTTCTTCACCATTTTCTTAGTTATTGATACAGCCAGTCCCTTTGAATCCAGGCTGGCCAGCTGGCGACAGTCATAAGCAGATAGAATCCATGGTGGGTACCTTCACTCCTAAAGATCTCTGCTCTTTAGTCCTACACCTCAATACAGCCTGTCATTGTGTTAATGCAGAGTTACATTTCCTATCTCTTATACTTGCCACTTAACACAAAAACCAAAGTTGTTTAGTAAGAACAACTCAAGGCAATATTTAAGGAGTAAGAAAACTCCTAGAGAGTTATAAACTCTATAAAAGAACCATTTCAATCAGATGCTAACTATAGTAGTAATAATTAACATTCATTAAACATTTAATATGTCCCAGACATTAATGCTAGGCTTTTACACCTAATCTCCAACAATTTTTTGTAATAAGTACCATTTTCTTTTACAAATGTCTCATGGCTAGCATTCAAGATAGATTTCTATGATACCAAAATATATTTACTTAAATGTATTCAGGTAATATCCAAAAAGTAATCATAGAAAAAAGAGACACTGGTTTTCCCAACTACAATAGCATGCTTTTGATCCTAAGACATTCAGAGAATGAGCTGAGTAAAGGTAATGCATTCAGAGTTACACGAATATTGTTATTCTTCTTGTTTTTTCTGAAAGAACAAACATTTATTCCTCATATTTCTGGAGGCTGAGAAGGGTAAGATCAAGGTGCTGGCAGATCTGGTGTCTGGTGAAGGCCTGTTTCCTGGTTTGCTCAGGGCTGTCTTCTGCTATCCTCCTCACATGGCAGAGAAGGAAAGAGGGAGCAAGCTCTTCATCTCTTATAAGGGTGCTAATCCACTCTGGAGGGTTCCACTTTCAGGACCTAATTACTTCCCAAAGGTCTCACCTCCAAACACCACCACGTTGTAGGCTCGGTTATTGTTAAACATTGTTTTTAATCACTGAAGTGGCCTGAAGGTAAGAGTGAGAGAGACTAATGGCCTAGGAACCCAGTTGAATGACCATGTCCCTTAAACATGAACACACATAGGCAGCTTAAAGAAGTACAGTACTGTCTTCTTTGGTGAGCAATCACTTTCTGCATTTATCGTCAATAGTGTAGTACCTGCTATTTGTTTCCATAGAATATCACCTATTGTGTTATCACAGTTACAATTAATTTATTAATTGACAAGATTAATACTGTCCAAAAGGTCTTTCACTCCTTTAATTTTTCATTGCTAGAAAATAAAAAGCTTCACTAATATTTATTAGTAACTTGAACTATTAGACACTATAATAATATTATTGTTGTTAAATATTTGACATATTTTTCCCAGTACTTCAAGAAATGGTATGCAATGTGATATTTAGATACATGTACACATTATGAAATGTTTACATCAAATTAATTAACATACTCATCATTTTTTTAACAGTGAGAACACTTAAGTTCTACCCTGTTAGCAATTTTCAAGTAAGCAAAGTGTGCACAACATTTTTATTAACTATGTTGTACAATAGTTCACAAATATGTGAGGAGATGTTACAGAACACAAATTCTCCTCTTTAAAGTTACTCTTAAGTCCTAAAAAGAAAAACAAAACAAAACAAACAACAATAACAAAAATGGAAATATCGCTTTTTTGTATGTTTACCTGATTTAGATTAATATAAATTTCAGGTTTATTGATATCCACCGTTCTTTCCCTGTTTTGATTCTTTAAAACGTTCTGAATTAATTTTAAGAATGCCAGGCCTCTCATCCTCCTTATAATTAGTTCATTACTTTGCCAGTCAATCTTTTCTTTAAATTCCTCTTCCTTTGGCACTTTTCCTCACCATTCTTTAAGTCCTTTTAAATATCTCCTATATATCAGCCCTCTAGGGGTCATATTAGCCCTCTCTAAGTCATATTTCCCTTACTACATCTTGTAATATGTTGTTAAGTTTAACAAGGAAAACAAAACCTTCTTTACATTATCATGATTTACATGTATTAATTAAGTGATATGTTCCAGTGGAAGTGGGAGTGGGACCTTTGGGGAGGGAACATTTTAATCTGAAAGTACCAATGGGAAATAACTATGGCAATGTCAATAAAACTGTTGTGCTGACTGGGGAGGGATTACAAGATCTGTAAACTTCATGAATCAGCATCTACACACAATAAATATTTCATATTCATCACACACATAGCAACAACAAAGCATTCAGTGGAGATATTATCCTCCGTGAGAGTTCTTTTTTTTCATTCCCAATTATACAGTTGTCAAAACATTTTCTTATATTACCCAAGTTCATCCAAGAGAAATACAATTATGTTTTCATTAATTTATTATGCAATCTGATGAAAGAATTAAAGGACATCATACTGAGGTAAGCATGTAATATACTCTCCTAACAACAGATGAAGGAATTAAATTCTACTGACCAATAAATTCAGCTGTGTATATACAATTAGAATAAATTAAATTTTAAAAAGACGATTAAATTATGAGTAATGGATATATAGAAAGTAATTAGATTTGTTTAAAGCTCATTTTATTCACATGATACACTGGGTGATAAGTTTAGCACATTTCCAAAGCGTATATACATTTCTCATTAGTTTCATTTAAAGATAGAAAACTCACTAATAGATGGACAAAACCCTAGTGTATATGAGGATTCAAGTTCAAATGTCTTTAGCTATGTGAATCAAAATATCATTAAAAGCATCAACAGTCTTAAAATAAAGTTCAAGCCTTATCATAACATGTTAGTAACCAAATGTGACTGGAAAAAAAAGATTCAAGTTCAAATTTCTTTAGCTATGTGAATCAAAATATCATTAAAAGCATCAACAGTCTTAAAGTTCAAGCCTTATCATAACATGTTAGTAACCAAATGTGACTTGAAAAAAATGAGTTCATCTCAGGGTTCACGTCTTAAAAAGAATTTAAAATAACTTCAAAGGTAATGATTTCATACAGAATTTCATAAAAACTAGAAATTCAATTTTATAATATACAAAGGAAAACTTTTTACAAAGACAACTAGACAAGACTTCTCAAGACTTTACAGTTAACCACAAATTCCCTCTAATTTTAGGCATAGAATACATTTATCCCTTAAGATGCCATAATCACATTTTTTACTTCAAGTTATAGATGTGTATAATTTCAGTTCTTTTATATAATTCTTTTTTTTTTTTTGGTCTTCTAGACATTCCTACCTTTGTATTAACAATTACTTGATGTATGTTTTGTTTAACTAGGTATTGTTAAAGGTGACCTTTTGATTTGATTGTTTAGACAACTTTGGTGCTAATAAGATAAAGAATGAGTTGGCTAATGAACCTTGTGTATGGAAATAATGATAGATGGCTTATTGGGAATTCTACAGATGCAGTACTGCCAAGCCTTCTGAGGAGTCTTTGGAATCTAACTAATTTTAGAGAGAGGCACAGAGACAGGGCATATTTTAATCATTTTTACAACACTATTTTGCCTGAGGTACCAAAATCCATTAAACAAGGATTATAAACTTTGTTTTAAACTGGATCCTAAATTGTTTCTTGATGTACAGTCAACAACAGCTCTGTAAGATCAATCACAGTTACTAAGGCATATTGAAATCAACTTGTTTAATTTTAATTGCTCATGTGCCTGACTCTCTGAGGTGCAGCTGTTCATGAAGCTAAATTACTTTTTTCCCAGAGAGGAGTTTCATTTTAGTTTACATTGCAGTCATTCTTTTCCTAAGGCCACCAACATGTTCTGGTTTTTGCGCTTTTAATTTTTTCCTCCCATCTATAAAATACACTAGAAACAATTTCTAAATATGACATGTTTTGTCATGCTCTACAATTTTTAATCTTTCTAGGGAATAATTATTTTGATAAAATTATTTGAGCTTAGTGTTAAAGCATGTTGTATGACTATATAAAAGCAAACATATTCATTTATATGCAAATGTTTAATGTGAGTGTATTCTTACAGAAGGTTCATAGTTCACTAGATTACCATACACTTGGAGGCAAAAATAGTTTCATGAAATGCAAGTTTTCTTGTTTTAAATGGGTATTTTGTGCAATTGATATATTGTATAGATACAATATAAACACATGTACCTCTTAAATGTTTATTAAAATGTAAAAGATTATGAATCTAAGACCTAATTCTACAACATATGAGAGAAAAAGGGAAATAAAATAAATTTGGAAACATAACTTATTTGAAAAAAAAAGAGTGAATATAACAATTAGACCTGGGTTCAAACCCTAGATTTTCCACTAAATAATTATTTGATCAGCAAGATTGCAATTTCTTTGAGTCTGATCTGCATCTGTAAAACAAAGTTAAAATAGAAAAAAAAAAGATAGCCAAGTTTAAATCTCATTATTGCAATGGATCTGACAATATTTTAAAATTTAAATGCTCATTTTAATGTAAATGTACATATATATACATAGGCAGGCATGCATGTAAAATCTGCCAAAGGATCAATGAATGCATAAATATCTGTAATGGAAATAGTTGAGGGCAGAAAATTCTCTATGGAGGAGAATTAATCTAATTTTAAAATAATACATCTCATGTTAAAATATCCTTCATGCATTGACAAAATTAGATGTTCAAAATAACTGGATCAAAACCTAAAATTTCTGTTACTATGTTACTGTTATCTAAATACTAGCATTGCATGATCATAAAATACATACATTACACATACATACAGTAAAACTTTTAATTAACTTAACTGTACTTTAACTCTGTAGCTTTACTCCAATAAAATGTTTACAACTTGATTTCAATGTTTTGAATTTTAAATAAAGTTTAATACTATAGGTGACATGTCCTTAAACATGAATGGAGTAGGAAAATTACTAACATCATCATATTTAGTAATATGCATATCACTTCATTTCTTGAATATCAAAGTGTGCTCACTTATGCATCCATTACAATTATGAGTCACTGATGATTATGATCATACTATTCAAGATGCAGGAATGTCATGTCAATGTTAGATTCACATTTTCCTTTTTATCAACCTTTACATACATTTTAAGTTAACATTAAAAAAACACTTTGTCAATTTCCTAAGGAAAAGAAATAAGGAGAACATGTCTGGGTGTATCAGTGTTTATTAACTGGTAACCATTCATCCCAGGATGCATATATATCTTATTTTTTCTAAAATCTACCTTAAATATTTTGTTTACTATAAGTTTTTAAGACTGAAAATAAGTATTTACTATCCTATTCATTTTTCTTATTCTTTGTTTTTTATTTTAAGCCTATTCTATTTTTAATTGCTATGATAGGTCATATTTATTGGCAGTATGATCACTCAAGAAAGTGAAAACAGAACTCTTGCCAAGACTGAGTGGAAAGAAAAATTGATACTGAAGAAATAAAGATACATTTTTAATATTGTGATGAAGAAAATAATTACTACATGTTAAAAAGTAGAATTAAGTTTCAATATCCTAGAATTCAAGAAAACTAAAAATGAAACAGAATGTTTTCAATATTATAACAATGATTTTGAATATGTCTTTATAAAACAACATTTGTAAAAGCACTTATGAAATTGAAAGAAATGTTAATGTTTATGAACTTGTATGTAATTGCTAAGCATGAATATGATAATGCTAATACTCTCTTTGTGTATGTTTTGCTATTTAAAAACTTTGTGTTCTATGAAAATTCTCCTTACAATTTCTACCACATTATCTATTGTTCACACAAGATATTTTCATTTTTCCACTTCTTTATTACGTTTTAGAAGTACATAGAACTGTGTACATAGCTCTGCATTTTCACATTAACTTTGAACTTAATTTCTCTAACATTATTTTGTAAGCTCATGACACTTGGACTATTTTCTAATTTGATTTTAAATCATTTAAGATTAATATTGATAAGTAACTGTGTGTGTGTGTGTGTGTGTGTGTGTGTGTTGCTGGGGATTGAACCCAGGGCCTTGTGCATGTGAGGCAAGCACTCTACCAACTGAGCTATATTCCCAGCCTGATAAGTAACTCTTATGACTTTTTGTCTTGTTTAGGCAGGTGATATCAGTGTGCTAGTGCTATAAACTAAATGTTCCAAAACAAATAAATTCATGTTTAGAGTTGTCTGTAAAGTAAGTTTGTCAGGAAATAAATAGACATATCTAAATTTTCACCATTGCTATTTCCCTGCATATAAGATAAAAGACTTCAATGTAAAGCAAATGTCTTTTAAAACCTCCAAAGGAATTTAAAATACCTAATAAATATTTCTCAGAAATTTATAGAGACAAGTATAATTTTCTACTAGTACTTTATTAATATCAAGAAGTATTCTGATATCATGTCTCTAAGGAGAAATTTTATAAACTTAATTTTCTTTCAAAATGCAAATTCTCTAAGTAAATAGTTAATGTTTCAGGGCTCTAAGTCATTAGCTAAGTATAGCCTAGAGTGGCTATGTGGATAGTTCCTCATCACATGTAAATTTTTTCTTCCTTAACCATCTTTGAAGGTGTGCTGGAAGAGATAGGACTAGGAAAAAAAAATCATTACATTGTTCTTGAAGAAGATTACTATTCTGTTATCATATATGAAATGTTAATAACATTTGATTTGGAGTGTGCTTCATAGTATGGAAAACTAATGCACATTGGCTAATGTCTCCAGGTCTAGTCTTGACTATTCTGGTTATAACCTACACAGCTGAGTACAGACCTAAAATCTGAAATTCTTTCACTTTTCATTTAGCACACCTTTAATATATACAGTCTTGCATTGCACAATGATTGTGTTTTGGTAATGACAAGTTGCAAATTCTATGGTAGTTCCATAGCATTCTAATGTAGCAGATGTCATACCTGTCCCTACAATGTGTTATTCATGTTCAATGGTAGTAGTATAAAAGGTTAGCACATGAAATTATGTAGATCCATAAAGCTTGAGAGTTTTAATAAATGACTGTTACTGAGTTATGCACTTACCATATGACATTTTTAAATAATTATAGAATATACTCTCTTATAAAATAAATATTCACTCTGAAATAGTGTGCTGTGTTATGCTGACAGTAGCCTCATACCTCAGATATTCATCACATCTTCAATTGCATCAAAAGCCTATATCAAACATTTGACCTATACATCATTGTACAAGTATGCCTATGATGTTCACACAACAATGAAATTGTCCATGGATTCATTTGTCAGAATGTGTCCTCATCCCTGCATGATGAATGATGTTCATTGTCAAACTATTTTCTCTTTGATTTTCATGACATCCAGAGGTCAGAATTATGTTTTGACTTACTATAATATCTCTAGTACCTAGCACAGTTTCTGGCACATTCATAGAGAATTAACAAATGAATGAATGAATAAATGAATGTACATCTTATAAAAGTTAATCTGGTATTTATATTAGATTTTAAAAGAATGGTTATATTAGAGTTTTTTAATTAGTTTGAAGCTTCAAACAAAAATATTCAAACATGATGAGGTTCTAAAATATAATAATGAATGTAGAAACTGAAGAAAAAATAGCTAAAGAGGTGTTATTTAGAAGAGAGCTCCTCTAAGCTTTCTTTGTGGCTGAGGCCATAACTTCAATCTGGAGAAACCATTATTTTTTCCCTTGCCTTGTATTATCATTCTAATCTTAGGGAGGCTCACAGTGCACTTATTGCATTATGTTCTCTGCTTACCAGATTCTTCACATCACTTGTTTTCTTTCCTGAACTTCTTATAATGTGTGTGTGTGTATATGTGTGTGTTTACTCACACATAGGCACAGTGGAAATGGCTTTAAGTTCAGTGATCAGCAAGCCCATGTTAAAACTCAGCCATGTCAATAACTTCCTTTGTGGCCCCAGGCAATTTTCTGAATGTTTCTGAAACATGTACTCATATGCTATAAGATAATTATCAGGATTAAAATTAATAAGATAGCACATAAAATTCATTTTGCATAGAAGACACTCTAATTTAATTTCTGCTCTCTTTAAAATGAAATCCTTACATGTTGGCAGTTATTTTTTTATATACTTAAGATTTGTCACTGAACAGGAGTAGGATATTTAAAAATGATCCACGGTGCATTTACTACTTAATATATGCTTGATTACTATTTGAAAATTTTGACCAAGCACTACTTTTATATATTTTTATTCTATACTATTTAATATATATATATATATATATATATATATATATATATATATATATTTTTTTTTAAGGTAATATCCCCAAGCATGCAGGTATTTAAAGCCTTGAAGTGACAAAATAATAATGAATTAATCTGTGTCTACCAAAAGTTTGATTGTTACTGGGTATGTATAGCATTCTAGAACCAAATAATAGAACTCTACCAATAAAAACTAGTTTTGAATACAAGAAGTATAATCCTAACTTCAGTTTTTTCATGTTATTCTTCAGTTATTTGTATAGTTATATTTGAATATCCATGTCCTGTGGCTCTTGCATGTTGCTAACATTAATCATTATTTTGCAGCTACATAAATTTCAACTCAAAACTTTTAAAAGTCATGTGTAAGTTGATAATAAAAATGACTCAATTTTGATAAGTCAGAGATAGTAAAAGTCTAATTATACATTTTTTAAAGTTCCAATACATTTAGTATTTCAATGCAATATTTATATGATTCTAAGAATTTCAAGCATTTTATATAATGTCAAAAAGTCGAAACTACTATAAACCACATTTGTGTTTTGCTACAAATTATAAACTGTCCTCGAAACCTGAAAATGTTTGATTTTTTTCCTAGTAGCATGAGTCTCATATTCATCTCCCTCACTAAGACTTATAAGGATTAAAACTCTCATGAGTTGGAATCACATGTTTTACTGCAGTTTGTCAGACTGCTCTTTGCTACACAGCTATAGGAAAGTTTATGAAGACAGAGTATCTATAAATTTAAAAAGTTAACAAATAGATGAATAAGATTAAAAGGTGATCAATTACAGTTACCTTCACTTACAAATATCAGGCTTTATTATATTTTATTCTCTGAGATTTAGCTCTTTCTCAAATTGGAAAATTTAAGAACACATTGTGTGAAGCACAATATTCTATGTCATTTGCTATTTAGACTTCAGGGGAGAAACCAACCAAGTGAAAAATTGGAGTATCATGTTACTGTCACTTGAATTCCTATTAGCTACCAACTTACATTGCCCTGAATTGAACATGTGGCACTTCTCTACATTTCATGTCACATTTTGCTCAGAAGTTCAGTTTTTCCAAAGAAATAAATAGGACTTGTTGAAAGAAATGTTGTAAAAGAACCACGACTTTAAGAAGAGCTTTGGTTGAAAATATGATATATCAAGAACTATGTAATGTTTTGAACAGCCAACAATAAAAAATTAAAAAAAAAAAAAAAAAAAAAAAAAAGAACAGAAAAAAAAAAAAAAAAAAAAAAAAAGAGCTTTGGTTGATATGAAAACTACTGCAGAAAGCCTCCTGCTCCCAGATGACCTTGGGTTTAAGCTTAAATACTTCTACTTTCAGAACCCAAAAGTTAGAATTGTGCTTGGCAGCCAATGCAAGACCCAGATTCAAATACTAGGAGAATGTGCAGGAAAAAAGAAAAAAAAAAAAAAAACGTTACATGAGTCTCTATGGAATTCAGCAACAATATTTTAAAATTGCACAAGTGTCTTAATGAGAACAGAAAATGGTAGATGCTACATAAATGTTATCAGTGCATTCAAAAGAAAAATATTAGAAACATCAATTCCAGAAGAAAACAAAGAACTAAAGGTTTAGCTACATAATGTATGTTGCATTTTTTAAAACAATTTAAACTATTCCATATAGGAAGTAAAAATGTTTAAGAAGAATTTAAAAAGATTTAAATGTTACGAACCAGAGTTCCCAGGTTATTTTTAATTGGTCACTGAACTTTCGTTATGCACCTGTGTCTGACTGTAAGATGCTGCATTTTTACTGCCCTACGCTTAGACTTGATGTATTACAGGAAATTTGAAGAAAAAAAAATAGTGAATGCTGTTTGAAAAAAGACAGTATTAAGTGTTTTAAAAGAAAAAAAAGAGGGGAGGACATAAAATTATTCTTTTATGCTTTAAAATTAGCTAATAAGATTTTTAAAATTAGCTAATAAAAGTTTTACACATAACCTAGGAAAGAATGCATATTGCAACTAGGTTGTTCAGGCACAGCATCAAATCAAATCTTGTAATTAGTATGTTGTAGGTTGTTACAGGCAGTTGTTGCTTTAGGGTGGTGAGAAGACAAAACCAGTCAAGAGTAGACATAAGAACGTCAGTTTTTAAATGTGAAAACATATAAAGAAAATTTTCGTGGGAAACTGGGAGAATGGTACATTATGAAGGCTCAGCAGAGAGTTTAGAAATGTGGATGCATACTTAAAAATTGTCTTTAAGCAAAAAATGGTGAATCCATTGATGGTTACAAGAAAAGTGAAAACTGAAGACAGTTCTTATGCAAATATAATAAAAGAAAAAAGAATTGAATTTCAACATAATATTTTTATTTGAGTTAATTATCCATAATGTGTTCCTACTGAATATTATAACTTTAGGATACTATCACCCTATTTGATTGATTAATCATCAAAGTTAAAACTCTTTAAATATCAGTTTGTAGACTATATATATATATATATATATGCGCGATTATAAATGCTAAGAAATAAAGTCTGCTCTAACATTACCTAGTAAATATGCTTCTGTAGAGGTTTGAGTGCTGATAAGAAATGGTATCACAAAGACTGAATATATTCTCAAACATAGAAATACAACAAATATTAAAAAAAAAAAAAAGAAAAGAATATGGGTGTTATGTATTCCAGTAAATGAAAACTCAAACACATACAAACAAAGATGTTGTGCCTGCCGAAAACTAAAATAAATAAATTAATTTAAAAAAAAATTGTGAATAGAAAAACATGGCATTAAGAGGTTTCAATAGGTTAAAAAAATGTAAAACACAACAAAGTAACCAAATGTGTTAATATGGTTAGAAAACAGTTAAAATTACCAGAATAAGATATCAAATAACAATTTAAATGAATAATATAAATCCAATGTCCAGATAGTATATTTAAAACCTGGTTAGTGGGAAGAAATTGGGAAAAACAGACCAGGAAGATCATCTCAAATTACATCAAGATTTGTAAATAGAGAGATCCAGCCCAGACTGCCCACACCAGCCCAGCCCATGCAGAACCCAGGCTCACATTAGGCTCCATCCACCCACCCTCTGTGGGGCAAACACCTACCAGAGCCTAGCCTCTGGCACAGGACTGGCCCTGGCACAGCAGACTACCTTGGGAGGTCAAGCCAAACAGCCCGGATACACCTGTGCTGAGTCGTGCAGGACCCAGGTCCAGGATGCAGAAGCAGACATTGAGGGACATCAGCAGGTTTGAAAGCCCAACATCAAGGTAAGGTGCAGACAATCTGCATGACTACTACAAGAATATAGGGAAGAACCTGTAATATCTCAGATCCACACTGCAAGAAAGGAAAACTCATAAACAACATGAAGAAACAAGGGAGGAAAATGCCCCAAACAAACTAGGACACTATAATAATAGAACCCACGGACAGAAAAGTTGATGAAATGTCAGAGAAGGAGTTCAGAAGGTTCATAATTAAAATGATCTTTGAATTAAAGGATGACCTAATTGAGCAAATACAGGCAAAAATTGATCACTCCAACAATAAGAGAGCAAATACAGGTAGCAGAAGATAGAGAGAGATAGAGACTCTGAAAAAAAAGTCAGAAATACTTGAAAGATACAATAAACCTAATAAAAAATTCAATTGAAAGCATAACCAATAGACTAGATCACTTGGAAGAAAGAACGCCAGATAATGAAGACAAAGTATACAATCTGGAAAATATATTTGATTACACAGTGAAGATAATAAGATTCCATGAACAGAACATCCAAGAATTATGGGACAGCATCAAAAGCCCAAATTTAAGAGTTATTGGGATACAGGAAGACACAGAGTTTCAAACCAAAGGAATGAACATTCTCTTCAATGAGATAATATCAGAAAATTTCCCAAACATGAAGAATGAATTGGCAAACCAAACACAAGGGGCTTATAGGACAAAAATGTACAAAATTACAACAGATCTACTGCAAGGCACATTATAATGAAAATGCCAAGTATACAGAATAAGGATGGAATCTTAAAAGCCACAAGAGAGAGGAATCAGACCACATATAGGGGGAGACCAATTTGTATCTCAGCAGATTTTTCAACCCAGATCCTCAAAGACAGGAGATCATGGAAGAACATATACCAAGCTCTGAAAGAAAACAGATACCAACCAAGCATCTTATATCCAGCAAAACTAAGCTTTAGATTTGATGATGAAACCAAAACCTTCCATGATAAACAATAGTTAAAAGAATTTACAACTAGAAAGCCTGCACAACAGAACATCCTCAGCAAAGTATTCCACAAAGAGAAAATGAAAAACAATGATGAAAATCAGCAGAGGGAGGGATTACACTAAAGGAAAATCTAATCAGTCAAAGAAGACATAAGGAGGAGAATAAAAATGTTTTAGAGGTGAATAAGAACACAGGTACAGATTATTGAAATATCTGGGACACTATAAAAATAGTTCTAAGAGTAAAGTTCATTGCATGGAGTTCATTCCTTGAAAGAAGAAAAAGACAACAAATAAAGGACCTCACATTACATCTCAACACCCTAGAAAAAGAAAAACAAATCAACAGCAAAAGCAGTAGAAGGCGAGAAATAATTAAAATCAGAGCTGAAATAAATGAATTTGAAACAAAAGAAACAATTGAAAAAATTGACAGGAAAAAAAGTTGGTTCTTTGAAAAAATGAATAAAATTGACAGACCCTTAGCCATGCTAACAAAGAGAAAAAGAGAGAAAACTCAAATTACCAGTATACATGATGAAAAAGGAAATATCACAACAGATACTGCAGAAATACAGAAGAAAAATAGAAATTATTTTGAAAACTTGTACTCCAACAAAATAGAAAATATTGAAGGTATCAACAAATTTCTAGAGTCATATAATTTGCCCACATTGAATCAGGATGATATACACAATTTAAACAGATCAATTTCAAGTGATGAAATAGCAGACATAATCAAAAGTCTACCAACCAAGAAAAGCCCAGGACCTGATGGATCTACAGCTGAGTTCTACAGACCTTTAAAGAAGAACTAATTCCAATAATCTTCAATTTATTTTAGGAAATAGAAAAAGAGACAGCACTTCCAAACTCATTCTATGAGGCCAATATCACCCTAATTCCAAAACAAGGCATAGACACATCAAAAAAGAAAATCTCTCTACTGAACATAGATGCAAACATTCTCAATAAAATTCTGGCAAATCAAATACAAAACAAAAAACATCAAAAAGATCATGAATCACAATCAAGGGGGATTCATTCCAGGGATGCAATGTGGGTTTGACATAAGAAAATCAATAAATGTAATTCATTACAACAATAGATGTAAAGATAAGAATCATATGATATCTCAATAGATGCAAAGAAAGCATTTGACAAAATACCTCACACCTTTATGTTCAAAACACTAGAAAACCTAGGGATAACAGAAACATATCTCAACATTATAAAGGCTATCTATGCTAAGCCCCAGACCAACATCATTGAACATCAATTAAAGTAATTCCCTCTAAAAACTGGAAAAAGACAGGGATGCCCTTTTTCACCACTTCTATTTAACATAGTTCTTGAAACACTGGTCAGAGCAATTAGACAGATGGAAGAAATTAAAGGAATACACATAGGAAAAGAAGAACTAAAATTGGCACTATTAGCTGATGATATGATTCTATACCTAGACGAACTTAAAGTTCCACTGAAAACTCCTAGAACTAGTAAATGAATTCAGCAATGTAGCAGGATATAAAATCAACACCCACAAATCAAAGGCATTTCTGTTTATCAATGACAAATTCTCAGAAAGGGAAACAAGAAAAACTATCCCAATTACAACTGCCTCAAAATAAAATAAAATATTTGGGAATCAACTAATCAAAATAGGTGAAATATTTATATAATGAAAATTACAGAACCCTAAAGAAAGAAGTCAAAGAAGATCTTAGAAGATGGAAAGATCTACCTTGCTCTTCTTGCTCTTAGATTGGCAGAATTACTATTATCAAAATGACCATACTACCAAAAGCTCTATACAGATTTAATGCAATTCCAATCAAAATCCCAATGGCATTCCTCATATAAATAGAAAAGGCAATCATAAAATTCATCTGGAAAAATAAGAGACCCAGAATAGCTAAAGCAATCCTTAGCAGGAAGAGTGAAGCAAGTGGCATCACTATACCAGACCTTAAACTATACTACAGAGCAATAGTAACAAAAACACATGGTATTGGCACCAAAACAGACTGGTAGACAAATGGTACAGAATAGAGGACACAGAGACAAACCCACAAAACTATAATTATCTTATATTATACAAAGTTGCAAGAACATGCATTGGAGAAAAGATATCCTCTTCAACAATTGATGCTGTGAGAACTGGAAATCCACATGCAGCAAAATGAACTTAAGTCCCTATCTCTCACCATGCACAAAATTCAACTCAAAATGGATCAAAGACTTAGGAATAAAACCAGAGACACTGTGTCTAATAGAAAAAAAAAGTAGGCCCTAATCTCCATCATGTGGAATTAGGCCCCAACTTCCTTAATAAGACTCCTGTGGCACAAGAATTAAAATCAAAAATCAATGAATGGGATGAACTCAAACTGAAAACTTTCTTCTCAGCAAAAGGAACAATCTGTGAGGTAAATAGAAAGCCTACATGTTGAGAGCAAATCTTTACTCCTAAAACATCAGATACAACACTAATCTCTAGGGTATATAATGAACTCAAAAAGCTAAGCGCGCGCGCACACACAAACACACACACACAAATAAAATAGTAATTCAATCAATAAGTGGGCCAAGGACCTAAACAGACACTTCTCAGAATAGGATATACAATCAATCAACAAACATATGAAAAAATGTTCATCATCACTAGCAATTAGAGAAATCCAAATCAAAACCACACTAAGATTTTATCTCACTCCAGTCAGAATGGCAGCTATTATGAAGACAAACAACAATAAGTCTTGGCAAGGATGTGGGAAAAATGATACATTCATACATTGCTGGTGGGACTGCAAATTGGTGCAGGCAATATGGAAAGAAGTATGGAGATTCCTTGGAAAATTGGGAATGGAACCACCATTTGACCCATCCAGCTATCCCTCTCCTTGGTCTATACCCAAAGGTCTTACGAACAGTACATTACAGGGACACAGCCACATCAATGTTTATTGCAGCACAATTCCACAATAGCTAAACTGCAAAACCACCTAGATGCCATTGAATAGATGAATGGATAAAAAAATGTGGCATATATACACAATGGAATATTACTCAGCAATAAAAGAAAATAAAATCATAGCTTTTGAAGGTAAATGGATGGAATTAGAGAAGTGAAGTTAGCCAATTCCAAATAATCAAATGTTGAATGTTTTCTTTGATATAAGGAGGCTAATTCATAGTGGGTTAGGGAGAGGCAGCATGGGAGAAATAGATGTACTCTAGATAGGGCAGAGGGGTTGGAGGGGAAGGGAGGGGGCATGGGGTTATAAATAATGGTAGAATGTGATGATCATTATTATCATGTACTTTGGTACATGTATGAAGACATGAATTGGTGTAAATATACTTTATATACAACCAGAGATATGGAAAATTGTGCTCTATATGTGTAATAAAAATTTTAATGCATTCCACTGACATATATAAATTTAAAAAGTTTTAAAAATTATAAATAGCCTTTAATTCTTAAATTTTTGAGAAACTGAGGTTCAAAAATCAGTCTAAGTATAATGGTGTTTTCCAAATGAACTAACACACACCATTTCACAAGACAGGGTCTGGGAGTTGGAAGGTAAAAACATTAAAACCAAGAGGAAAGTTTAGTTTAATGTTTATCTGATGTTGAAGCACATATATATTAAGAGGAAATCCATACTATGTTTTATAAAAGCAAATACATTAGGGAAAAATGCATGTTATTACAGAATTTTCTAAACTATGTATCATAAATAATAAAACATTTAATTTAAAGGTAGATGACAAAGTGAGGAAAGTTATAGCATAATATTGATATCCAAAACCATAAAATACTAGTTTTGAAGTGAATAAGGAAAACAACATCTCAGAAAAATGGACATTGTTCATATAAAAGGAAATTACAAAAATAAAAATTACAATGAATAAACATTTTCCTTTATTTTTAATCAGAAACCCATATATAAATATATTAATGAGATGTTCTCTTTGTGCAGTAAGTTAACCGGCATATAGGTGGTAGAGTTAACAATGTCCTTTGAAGAACCATTTATGTAATTTTACGTATATCTGTACTGAGTGAGCCTACATAGAACTGATTCTATGACTCTGCCACTAAAAACTCAAGTTTATATCATTTCAGAAGTTAACATGTTTTGTTATTTTTTTTCTTTCTGGCTAATATTACCTGGTATATATTATATAACAATTTTTAGCTTTTAGGAGGACTGCTAATTCAGACAATAACATTCACAAGACTTTACATTGCCCACTTGCCCAGAAGCTGAAAGACCCCAGTCTACAAAGATATCCTAGTATCAGCTTCATCAATCATTTTGACAGCCATTGGACTGGATCAGAGACCCATAAGAAGTTCCATTATGCAGGAAAATCAACCTACTAGAAAACTGTTAAGGAAGAAAGCTTTTCATCTTCTTTACATAGTCTGCCCACTATGTTTTCATGCTTTTTCTGCTGAAAAGAAAATGAACACAATGAGTACAAAGATAAGTAAAAAGTGAAAATGTGTCAACTTTTATTCCTACCATAATTTCTTTTAAGACCTGTTCATCTGTCCTTTTATAATGTAATGTTTCATAAATACTTTTTTCATCATTATTTAGATGCTTCTTAAATATTTTAATTTATTCATTAGGAGTTTCTCAGACAAATCAGGTTGATATTTGCTTCAAAATACTGTTTTGATTCTTTGTCTTGAATACTCATTGTTGTATTTGTAGTTTACAATTGTTAAAACTAAAAATATGTTTACATAAACTTATACAGATTGTAGCAAAAATGGCTTTTTCTTTAGAAAGTAGATGAAAGATATAAATCCATTTAACTCAATTATGAGGTATTTGGTTAACTCTGAGGTTGACAGTTTTTGACTTCTTCTAGTCATAAAACTACTTCTATCAGAAAAGTAAAACTGATGATTTATCCACTAAGGAATAATAAACTAATATTCTGAAAAAAAACATTTAATTTCCACCCATTTAGAAGAGACACTTTCTTCACTTAAAAAGTAAGGGGAGAATTTCTTTTTCTTCTTAGACAAATTGAGACAAAATTATCTTTTAAAAACTGGTAGAGTTGACCATGACTCCATTGGAAGAGAACTTCTAAATAATCCTTTTGTCAATGATTATTATACTTTGAGGTAATATTATTACTAAATAATATTAGTATTTCAGGGACTATATTCCTTTCTTTTGTTTCCAAATTTTCTGAAGTCAGTAAACATTTTTTTAAAAGACATTGTTTTAATTTTTTTCTGATAATAAGACTACTTGGAGCTACTCAAACATTGATCTGTTTAAAATTATGTTCTACACTGATAAAAACTAAAAGTGACCTAAGATATTGAATATTTCCACTTATTTTTAAACTTGAATTAATCATTTTAAGCCAAAATCTAGCCTGAAGCATTGTTTTAATGAATGAGCTAAGGGGGATGTAGTGTTGGGAGTTATCCTTATTCTGAATGGTTCACTTTTAGAACTTTAAATGGGGTTGAAAATAGTGTGGTTTTAATGAGAATAAATGAAAAAAAAATGAGAACTTTGATGGAATAAGAGAATAAGTCAAGGTTTTAAAAATAATCTCAAACTATACTTATTAACAAATATCAGAGTATAAAAAGGCAAAGGAATAGGTATAATAATCACACTTGTATAACTTTTTTAAGAATTCATTTTAATTACAGCTCAGGTTTCTTTGACAGTCTCATAAAAAAGTGTAAGTGGTACTTATGTTTTAAAAGAAACGGTCTCCCAACAGTCTTATTTCATAGTCCTTGCTCATCGGCTTTTATCTATTAATAGAGTCACTTCGGTCACTCTCATTATGTCTTCCCAAGCTTTGACTCTGCCAGCAAATATCGATCAGCAAATAGGCTGCCCAAGGACAATCGCACCATTAATTGCTAAGTGATCTGAAAAACAACTAGAGACCTCCTGGCTCATGTACAAGTGGGTAGTCAAAGCTGTCAGCCTAATAAGATACGGTTGTACTTGCCTGTGGACCAGTTGGACTCCTCAGAAACGTCCTCCACATCTGTCACTTTCCCACTCATTCTTCACAGTAAGAACATGTCAAACCTTACAGTTCTAAAATCTTGTTTTCTAAAATATAAGTATTTGTGTATATATTTAAACAAGAAGACTTGATTGAACATAGTACTTTAGAGAGAACTCAGAAGTCAGGCTCAGAAAAAAAATATTAAATATACATAAATGTAAGAAAGGATTCAAATGAGTTGAAAGGAATAATCCAGTAGTAAATCTAAAAACTTTTCAAAATTCATGGATGGATATTATTAGCATCTGTAATTTCTGATCTAAGTCAACACATTATTATTTTACAGTAATCCATACTCGTTATTTCCCATTAGGTCAAAACACCACATTCATTTCTTAAAATTTCAAAATATTTTGTATTTCAATAGTTGTAAAAGAATTGTTTTACTCATCTTTGAAATCCATGAAAACAAAAAATCATTGAATTTATTATTAAACATTATAATTCTTTCCTTCATTTTCTGGAACATAAATAAAAGTATTTCATAATATAAATGGCAAATATTCTCACACAATGTACATGGTTGAAAAGTTTTATGTGTAATTCTTATTTAAAATTTTGCAGTTTTAAAATTCTCTCATCATATTTGACTATTTTTCTTGTTTAAAGAATGTCAATCAAACATTAATTCTTAGTAGTGCAAAAAAATGCACGTATATATTGGAATAGCTGAGGATGTAGCTCAGTGGTATAATATTTGCCTCGCATACACAAGGCCCTGTGTCTGATCCCCGACTGTGGACAAACAATTAGAAACTTATAATTTGTACTCTTTTTTCATTAAGAAACATGATTCCCATTATTGAAATCAATTTAGTGTTTGAATTTAGGAGAATCATGTCAACTCCCTGTGCCTTTGTCTTCTTTTTTGTTTGTCTTGATTTGCTTCATGGTGTTGCCCTTGCATAAGGTCATAGATGTATGGATACTGGTACTGTGTCATTTTGTTGTTGATTTTGTAGTTGTTGTTGTTGCTGTTGTTTTTCTCGTGTCTTAGAAGGAAATAGTAAGAGTTTCATTCAAGTTCTTTCAACATAATGAAACTTTTGACCAAATGAGAATTCCAGCAAAACTGCCATGATTTCTTTAATTTACAAATAATATTATTGGTAGAGTTGACTTTAAACCACCTTTTATGGAAATAAAATGAACAGCTTATAAATCTGGAATTTGTTTTATTATTTTTCCATGTCCATACATGCCATTATCTCATTTAATGCTTCAACACTGTCAGTTCTAATATTTAGGGGTATAGTTTTACCCAAAGAATTCAGGACTCACTCAGTTTATCTAAATTCTCCCCATTAATGTATAGTTCTCTCCACAACACAAATCCACAATTAAGTTACTAACTTTATTTCTTTCTTAACTTTTTATTAGAATTGTCAAACACATAAAATGCTATCATTTTTCCATATGTACATCTATGCTTTCTTTCTCCACTATGTACGTCTTTCTTTCTGTATGTACATCTATTTTTCTCCTTTTCTCCACTAAATTATTTTAAAGCAAACTTCAGATATCATAATACTCCACTGTAAGTCTGTATCCCCAAAGATCATCACACCTAAAGAAAGTAAAAATAACAGCTATATAACTTCACATTTATACCAAGTTTCAAATGTCCCCAAATTTTTCACATTAAAAAAATATTCAGCTTGTAAACAACAGGATTTACACTAGATATACAATTCTATTATTCAAATAGTCTTCTTATAATTCCTAACTTATTGCCAGAACTTTAATCTTTCTACTCTACTACTTATTTTAATAATCCATTATTTTCCTATTTCCTCAATCCATACTACTTAAACAACCAATTAATACTAAACAAGAGTGGCCAATCTTCCAGTGAAAATTAAACTACATTGCTTATAGTTAGATTCAATATATTTAGTCTAAGAATATGTCCTGTCACTGTTACAAATAACAAAGTGCTATTGGATGATCATTCTTAATTATCACTAAAAGAGTTATAGATCTTTATATACTGTGTTAAGTACTTTCTGGAGTCAATCCCAGAAATCTCTAACCCAATCCTATTCATTAGGTTATTATGTTTTTGATTCAATAAATATGTTTGAAGTAAACTTTACATGTTCAAATACAAATAAGAAACTTAAAATGTGTGTAAGTAATTCAATTGTATTGAAATAATTATCATTGTGCTATATTTTCTTGCTAATATACATCTATTAAACTTATAAAGATAGCTATTGATAAAAGATAATGAAAGACTATGGAAGCAAACCCTAAATTTAGATAATATTAATTTAGAGCTTGCTTCATATAATTATCAGCTCTTAAATCTAAAAATTTAACCTTTCTGAGTATCAATTTCTTCATCCCCAAAATGAAATAATAATTTTTATAGTTTTAATCAGTTCGAAAAACACAGGCAGTTAAAAACATTATTTATTCATTATACTGCATGTATTTAATTTAGGCTAATTATTTATAAATTGGACAATTTATTTATACCTTTTAAGAATGAGTTTTACCACTTCTCAAGTGGAGTTGATATTAAAATGCAATTTTTTTATTTGAAACTTAAGAAAGCCTATGATAATTTATATTTTAAAAGAAAACTCTAAGTGCATTTTTTTGTCTGAAATCTCTGATCCTACTCCTTTTGGGAAATTTAAAAATTTTTGATAGTCATAACTTCAATTAAATTATAAGTTCAACGGTGGAAAAATGTTCAATATATATGGACTATAATAATACAAATAGTTCTTGTTAGTTATTTTGCTCACTTTGTTTATATTAGATTATTTTTTGCCAAACTAGTGACTAATTTGTCCTGCCAACAGAAAACTAATGACAATTATAGCCTGTGTAAAGGACTACCCAGACAATGGATGTCATGAATCACTGAGACATTAACTAGTAAACATAAATAAAACAAAACAAACAAATAAAAAGTCATATTTAGCTTTGCAGCTTAAATATTAAATGTTTAAGAATTTGCACAACTCGTACACATTTTCAGTCTTACATATGTCATTTTATGCCCCTCAAGAAAACAATGTCTCCAGAAAAAAACTACAGTGAATATATTCTGATTTTGACTCTATTTTTGTAGAAAAGTAACTCAATAATTCACAAGAATAGTCTGCCAGATATAACTACTTTGTTTTAAATTAATTGTATCAAAGAATTGAGATAAAAAATAGACACTTAGGGCTGAGGATATGGCTCAAGCGGTAACGCACTTGCCTGGCATGCATGGGGCGCTGGGTTCGATCCTCAGCACCACATAAAATAAAATAAAGATATTGTGTCCATCGAAAACTAAAAAATAAATATTAAAAAAAAAATTCTCTCTCTTTCTCTCTCTCTTTCTCTCTCTCTCTCTTTAAAAAAATAGACACTTATTAAGGTTTTAACCTACAAAATTGCTTCTGTATTAATTTTTTTGTATGTTATACAAGTAGGTAAATAAAATATTTTTATAATTAATTGTCACTTTAAATAATTTTACATTTAAAAAGACTAAACATATTTTACTTTTAGATAAAGAATCTGTCAAGAAAGGACTTAAAGTACACACAAATTTCTTTAAGTGCAATTTCAGAAAGCAATTTGGAATCCCAGGAAAGAAACTCATGGAGCCCAAGGGAGGAGACACAGATATGACACCTCTGGTTTCTACCTGGATGCTTCTATTAACATTTTTGAAATACAGGAGCCTCCTCAGAGACTCAGTGTGCTGTTTTGTCTCACTGGCTTCATCTCTTCCATTTGACAGTCTCCTTTGAGATTCAGGCCTGGAATGTGTCCAAACTGCAACATAATCCTAGTTATATTAACTGGGACATAAAAATATGCTTTAAAGAAATTAAAAGAAGTAGTACAAATGCAATATGTCTAAAGTATTTAGAAAAGAGTTTAAAATTCTAGCACCTAATGGCTTAAAATTAAAGAAAGCATTGTCCCAAGTAAGCCTGTACATATATATGACTGAGCTGAACTGAGCAAATGGCTCATCCAGAAGGCAAAAAATGTCAGGCATGATAGAAGTGAAAAGAAAAGCCTGTTTCATGGTATTAGCCAAATCAGTAAGAAACCTGCAGAGATGTAAAGAGAGCAGATGGTACACTCTGGTTACACAAATAACAGCGATACAATACTTAAAACCAAACTCCTACTGCTGTTTTTTTTTTTTTCTTTTAAATGTATTACTATTAAGAATAGTAATAAATGCATGACTAACAGCTAATTTTGTGAGAAAAAGAGGGAGATAAAATAATAAAATATTTGCGTTTTTTTTTTAATTCAAAGAAGAAAGAAGAAAAATAAATAATAGCATATGAGACAAAAGGTGAAAGTAATTTATAACTTTAAATAGAGGTTCATCAGCAATTATATTAGCAAAAAATAAACTTAAGAATTAAAATTGAAAGAAAAATCTTTAGTCTATATTAAAAAAAAAAAACAATTATGAGCTACTTATAAGAGGCACAGCTTAAATGTGAGACTATGTAAAATTTTAAAGTAAAAGTAAAAAGTAAGATTTTATTGAAGGAAAATGTTTATAATACTAATACCTGACAAAGTAGATTTTAAGGTTATATGTATTATTAGAAATAAATATGGACATTTCAAAAAGAATTTAAAGATATATTTATATCTTTAAATATATATCTTTCATATATATCTTCTATATATCTTCCAATGTACTTGGAAGGTGTAAAAATTCTAAACCTTTATCAATTTACTGACTAGAGGAAATTATAGTACCAGAAAATTTCCAGCTTCTAAAACTGTCAAACCAAGTAATCACAATGAAAAGTAGAAAATACTCTTAAATAATTCATATATAAGACATTAAGCAGGAAGGATACAGCTAAACTGTGGTTGAGGGAGCTGTATATTATTTTTAAAATCAAATTTAGTTTTAACAAATACAAAATAATTATACATATTAATAGGACACCATGTGCTACATGAAATCAAGAGGCATTTGTCTTTTTATGCCATCTTACTTCACTTAGCATAATGATTTCCAGTTCCATCTATGTTATCTCAAGTGACAGGGTTTCATCCCTTTTTATTATTTAATAGCATTTTATTGTGTATATGAAGCAAATTTTCCTTCTTCATTCATTAGTTGATGGACATTAATCATTTCCAGTTTTTGGCCCTTGTGAATGGTGCTGCAATAAACAGGAGAGTGCTAGCATCTCTTCAACATACTGATTTCATTTCCTTTGGATATATGCCCAGAAATGGCATTACTGGATCATATGATTGTTTATTTATAAGTTACTGAGGAACTTCCATGCTGTTTTCCACAATGACTACTAATTTACATTCCCACCAATAGTGTGCAAGTGTTCTCTTTATCCAAATCTTTGCCAGCAAATTTGTTTTTCTGATGAACAGAATTCTCACAGAGGTGGTGTGACATCTCATTATGGTTGTCACTGGTAGTTTGCTGATGATTAATGACATTGAATTTTTTTTTCGCATAAATATTGACCATTTGTATTTCTTCTTTTGAGAAAAGTCTGTTTAGTTATATTACTCATTTTTTTTTTCTGCCAAAGGGCTTTGTGGTTTTGGGGGTGTTTGGTTTTCAATATTGGTTTTCTTAAATTCCTTGCATATTCTGAATATTAACCCACTGTTGACATACAGTTAGAATGTATTCTCTCCCATTTTGAAGATTGTCTCTTCACTCTACTATTTCCTGTTATGCAGAAGCATTTTAATTTGATGTAATCCCATTCATCTACTTTTGTTTACTGTGCTTTGGGGTCTTGTTCAAAACATCCTTGCCCTTTTCAATACTCTGATGCATCTCCCCCATATTTTCTTCTTCTAGTAGTTTCATGTTTTAAATTTAAGTCTTCAATCCACTTTGAATTGGGTTTTACAAGTTGTGAGTGAAAATAATGTAGTTTAATTCTTTTGCAAGAGGATACCGAAATTTTTCAGGAGTTTTAATTCAGAAGATCTT
This sequence comes from Marmota flaviventris, assembly GCF_047511675.1. NCBI lineage: Eukaryota > Metazoa > Chordata > Mammalia > Rodentia > Sciuridae > Marmota > Marmota flaviventris. The sequence continues at coordinate 80,431,015 of NC_092504.1, read as the reverse complement.
ACTTTACTCCAACACGTATTATCAGCACCTCTGTTGAAAATTATTTGGCTGTAAATGTATGGATATAGTTCTAGTCTCTCTGTTCTGGTCTATTGGTCTATGTTTCTGTTTTTATGCCAATACCATACCATTTTTCTGATTACATCTTTGTAATATATTTTGATGTCAGGATGTTTAGCGCTTCTTGCTTTGTTCTTTGTGCTCAAGATGGCTTTCTCTATTGGGGTTTTGTCCTAGTTCTTTAGAAATGTTGGGAAATTTTTCTATCCCTGAGAAGAATGTCATTAGTACTTTTATAGACATTTTGTTGAATCTCTTGATGAATTTGCATAGTATAGATATTTTTTTTGCTGCTATTTTATTTTACTTTTTATTTTTATTTTTTTAATTTTTATTGTTGGTTGTTCAAAACATTACATAGTTCTTGACATATCATATTTCACACTTTGATTCAAGTGGGTTATGAACTCCCATTTTTACCCCGTATACAGACTGCAGAATCATATCGGTTACTCATCCACTGATTTACATATTGCCATACTAGTGTCTGTTGTATTCTGCTGCCTTTCCTATCCTCTACTATCCCCCTCCTCTCCCCTCCCCTCCCCTCTTCTATCTCTACCCCATCTACTGTAATTCATTTCTCCCCCTTGTTTTTTTTTCCCTTTCCCCTCACTTCCTCTTGTATGTAATTTTGTATAACCGTGAGGGTCTCCTTACATTTCCATGCAATTTCCCTTCTCTCTCCCTTTCCCTCCCACCTCTCATCCCTGTTTAATGTTAATCTTCTTCTCATGCTCTTCCTCCCTACTCTGTTCTTAGTTACTCTCCATATATCAAAGAAGACATTTGGTATTTGTTTTTTAGGGATTGGCTGGCTTCACAGCATAATCTGCTCTAATGCCATCCATATCCCTGCAAATTCCATGATTTTGTCATTTTCTAATGCAGAGTAATACTCCATTGTGTATAAATGCCACATTTTTTTATCCATTCATCTATTGAAGGACATCTAGGTTGGTTCCACAGTCTTGCTATTGTGAATTGTGCTGCTATGAACATCGATGTAGCAGTGTCCCTGTAGTATGCTGTTTTTAGGTCTTTAGGGAATAGACCGAGAAGGGGAATAGCTGGGTCAAATGGTGGTTCCATTCCCAGCTTTCCAAGAAATCTCCATACTGCTTTCCAAATTGGCTGCACCAATTTGCAGTCCCACCAGCAATGTACAAGTGTACCCTTTTCCCCACATCCTCACCAGCACTTGTTGTTGTTTGACTTCATAATGGCTGCCAATCTTACTGGAGTGAGATTGTATATTAGGGTGGTTTTGATTTGCATTTATATGACTGCAAGAGATGGTGAGCATTTTTTCATGTACTTGTTGATTGATTGTATGTCCTCCTCTGAGAAGTGTCTGTTCAGGTCCTTGGCCCATTTGTTGATTGGGTTATTTGTTATCTTATTGTTTAATTTTTTGAGTTCTTTGTATACTCTGGATATTAGGGTTCTATCTGAAGTGTGAGGACTAAATATTTGTTCCCAGGATGTAGGCTCCCTATTTACCTCTCTTATTATTTCTCTTGCTGAGAAAAAACTTTTTAGTTTGAGTAAGTCCCATTTGTTGATTCTAGTTTTTAACTCTTGTACTATGGGTGTCCTATTAAGGAATTTGGAGCCTGACCCCACAATATGTAGATGGGAGCCAACGTTTTCTTCTATCAGATGCAGAGTCTCTGATTTGATATCAAGCTCCTTGATCCATTTTGAGTTAACTTTTGTGCATGGTGAGAGAAAGGGATTCAGTTTCATTTTGTTGCATATGGATTTCCAGTTTTCCCAGCACCATTTGTTGAAGATGCTATCCTTCCTCCATTGCATGCTTTTAGCCCCTTTATCGAATATAAGATAGTTCTAATTCTGTGGATTGGTCTCTGTGTCCTCTATTCTGTACCATTGGTCCACCCGCCTGTTTTGGTACCAGTACCATGCTGTTTTTGTTACTATTGCTCTGTAGTATAGTTTGAGATCTGGTGTCGCTATACTGCCTGATTCACACTTCCTGCTTAGAGTTGTTTTTGTTATTCTGGGTCTTTTATTTTTCCATATGAATTTCATGATTGCTTTATCTATTTCTACAAGAAATGCCATTCGGATTTTGATTGGCATTGCATTAAACCTATAGAGAACTTTTGGTAATATCGCCATTTTGATGATGTTAGTTCTGCCTATCCATAAACAGGGTATATTTTTCCATCTTCTAAGATCTTCTTCTATTTCTCTCTTTAGGGTTCTGTAGTTTTCATTGTATAAGTCTTTCACCTCTTTTGTTAGGTTGATTCCCAAGTATTTTATTTTTTTTGAGGATATTGTGAATGGAGGGGTTGTCCTCATTTCCATTTCAGAGGATTTGTCGCTGATATACAGGAATGCCTTTGATTTATGCGTGTTGATTTTAAACCCTGCCACTTTGCTGAATTGATTTATTAGCTCTAATAGTTTCTTTGTAGACCCTTTTGGGTCTGCTAGGTATAGAATCATGTCACCTGCAAATAGTGATAATTTAAGTTCTTCTTTTCCTATTTTTGTCCCTTTAATTTCTTTTGTCTGTCTAATTGCTCTGGCCAGTGTTTCAAGAACTATGTTGAACAGAAGTGGTTAGAGAGGGCATTCCTGTCTTGTTCCAGATTTTAGAGGGAATGCCTTCAATTTTTCTCCATTCAGAATGATGCTAACCTGAGGTTTAGCATAGATAGCTTTTACAATATTGAGGTATGTTCCTGTTATCCCTAGTTTTTCTAGAGTTTTGAACATAAAGAGATGCTGTACTTTGTCGAACGCTTTTTCTTCATCTATCAAGATGATCATATGGTTCTTATCTTTAAGTCTATTGATGTGGTGAATAACATTTATTGATTTCCATATATTGAACCAGCCTTGCATCCCAGGGATGAAACCTACTTGATCATGGTGCACAATTTTTTTGATATGTTTTTGTATCCGATTTGCCAGAATTTTATTGAGGATTTTTGCATCTAGGTTCATTAGGGATATTGGTCTGTAGTTTTCTTTCTTTGAAGTGTCTTTGTCTGGTTTAGGAATCAGGGTGATGTTGGCCTCATAGAATGAATTTGGAAGTTCTCCCCCTTTTTCTATTTCCTGAAATAGCTTGAAAAGTATTGGTATTATTTCTTCTTTAAAGGTTTTGTAAAACTCTGCTGTATACCCATCCGGTCCTGGGCTTTTCTTAGTTGGTACTCTTTTGATGGTTTCTTCTATTTCCTCAATTGATATTGGTCTGTTTAGGTTGTCTATATCCTCCTGACTCAATCTGGGCAGATCATATGACTTAAGAAATTTATCGATGCCTTCACTATCTTCTATTTTATTGGAGTATAAGGATTCAAAATAATTTCTAAATATCTTCTGAATTTCTGAAGTGTCTGTTGTGACATTGCCTTTTTCATCCCGCATGCTAGTAATTTGAGTTCTCTCTCTACTTCTCATCGTTAGCATGGCTAAGGGTCTGTCGATCTTATTTATTTTTTCAAAGAACCAACTTTTAGTTTTGTCAATTTTTTCCAATTGTTTCTTTTGTTTCGATTCATTAATTTCAGCTCTGATTTTAATTATTTCTTGCCTTCTACTTATTTTGCTGTTGTTTTGCTCTTCTTTTTCTAGGATTTTGAGATGAAGTATGAGATCATTTATTTGTTGGTTTTTTCTTTTTTTAAGGAATGAACTCCAAGCAATGAATTTTCCTCTTAGAACTGCTTTCAATGTGTCCCATAGATTCCGATATGTTGTGTCTGTGTTTTCATTTATCTCTAAGAATTTTTTAATTTCCTCCTTGATGTCTTCTACAACCCATTGATCATTTGGTAACCTATTGTTCATACTCCAAGTGATGCATGATTTTTCCTTCCTTCTTTTATCATTGATTTTCAGTTTCATTCCATTATGATCAGATAAGATGCATGGTATTATCTCTACTCCTTTATAATTTCTAAGAGTTGCCCTGTGACATAATATATGATCTATTTTTGAGAAGGATCCATGTGCTGCTGATAAAAAAGTGTAACTGCTTGTTGTTGTGTGGTATATTCTATATATGTCAATTAAGACTAGGTTATTAATTATATTATTGAGTTCTATAGTTTCTTTATTCAACTTTTGTTTGGAAGATCTGTCCAGTGGTGAGAGAGGTGTGTTGAAGTCTCCCATAATTATTCTATGGTGGTCTATTAGACTCTTGAACTTGAGAAGAGTTTGTTTGATGAACATAGCTGCACCATTGTTTGGGGCATATATATTTATGATTGTTATGTCTTGTTGGTGTATGGTCCCCTTGAGCAGTATGTAGTGTCCCTCTTTATCCCTTTTGATTAACTTTGGCTTGAAATCTATTTTATTTGATATGAGTATGGACACTCCTGCTTGTTTCCGTAGTCCATATGAGTGATATGATTTTTCCCAACCTTTCACCTTCAGTCTATGTATGTCTTTTCCTATCAAATGTGTCTCCTGTAGGCAGCATATTGTTGGATCTTTTTCTTTGATCCATTCTACTAGCCTATGTCTCTTAATTGGTGAGTTTAAGCCATTAACTTTTAGGGTTATTATTGAGATATGGATTGTTCTTCCAGCCATATTTGTTTATTTATGTTGCTTAACATGGTTTGTTTTTCCTCTTTGATTATTTTTTCTCTTTACTGTACTACCTCCCACTGTTGTTTTTCATTATTATTTTCCATTTCCTCTTCCTGTAATGTTTTGCCAAGGATGTTTTGAAGAGATGGTTTTCTAGCTGCAAATTCTTTTAACTTTTGTTTATCGTGGAAAGTTTTAATTTCATCTTCCATCCTGAAGCTTAATTTCACTGGATACACAATTCTTTCAGCGTTTGAAATATGTTGTTCCAGGATCTTCTAGCTTTCAGAGTCTGTGTTGAAAGATCAGCTGTTATCCTGATTGGTTTACCCCTAAATGTAATCTGCTTCCTTTCTCTTGTAGCTTTTAAAATTCTCTCCTTATTCTGTATGTTGGGCATCTTCATTATAATGTGTCTAGGTGTGGATCTCTTATGAGTTTGCACATTCGGTGTCCTGTAAACTTCTAAGATTTGGGATTCTGTCTCATTCTTCAAGTCTGGGAAGTTTTCTCTTGTTATTTCGTTGAACAGATTGCTCATTCCTTTGGTTTGGACCTCTATTCCTTCCTGTATCCCAGTGACTCTTAAGTTTCGTCTCTTTATGTTATCTCATATTTCTTGGATGTTCTGCTCATGGTTCCTTAACAGTCTCGCCGAGCTGTCTATGTTCTTTTCAAGTTGAAATATTTTGTCTTCATTTTCTGATGTTCTATCTTCTAAGTGTTCTACTCTGCTGGTAGTATTCTCCATTGAGTTTTTAAGTTGGTTTATTGCTTCCTGCATTTCTAGGATTTCTGTTTGTTTGGTTTTTATAACCTCTATCTCCCTGTATAGTTGATCCTTTGCTTCCTGGATTTGTTTGCGTAATTCATTGTCGAAGTGATCTTTCATTGTCTGATTTTGCTGTCTAATGTCTTCCTTGATACTCCAGATCATCTGAAGCATGTAAATCCTGAATTCTTTATCTGACATTCCATCTGCTGCAGATATTACCTCTTCTAAAGTTGAGTTGACCTGCATTGCTTGTGGTCCTTTCTTTCCTTGTCTTTTCATACTGCTCGCGTTTCTTTCTGCTTGCTGAAACTGTTGTGTTATTGAATTTTCCCCCTATATATTTATATTGCTCTTGTATAGTTGCAAAGTCTCCCTTGCAGGGGCAGGCAGTGGCTGTGCTCCTCCTCCAATTGGGGTCATCTGTCTATCACGCCGGCGGGCTGCTGGGCCCCTTCTCCGGGTCGCGTGGTCTGCCTACCTTGAGGGCAACGGCTGGGCCCCTCCTCCAATAGGGGTGATTGTCTACCATGCTGGCGGGCTGCTGGGCCTGTTCTCCAGGTTGCAGGTCTGCCTACCTTGCAGGCGCAGGTGGCAGCTGTGCCCCTCCTCCAGTTGGGGTGATCTTTCAATTAGGCCAGTGGGCCACTGGGCCCCTTCTCCGGGACACGGCGCTGTCTGCCTACCTTGCGGGTGGCAGCTGCGCCTTTCCTCCAATTGGGGTGATGTGTCTACCACGACGGTGGGCTGCTGGGTCTGTTCTCCCTGTTGGTCACAGGTCTGCCTACCTAGCAGGTGCGGGCGGCGGCTCTGCCCCTCCTCCATTTGGGGTAATGTGTCTACCATGCCGGCGGGCCGCTGGGCCTGTTCTGTATAGATACTTTAACAATATTGATTCTGCTAAATCATAAACATGGGATGTCTATTAAAATTTTGTATCTTCTTCAAATTATTTAATCAATGTTCTATAGTTTCTTGTAGAGATCATTTGTTTCCTTGATTAAATTTATTCCTAAGTATTTAAGTATTTTCTTTTGATCCCCACCACTCTCATTTTTTTTGGAGGGGGGGCAATATCTATTGTTGCTGTCTTCATTTTTTTTTAAGATAATTGGTAACTTGGCATGTTAATGATTTTGTACATTGATTTTATATCCTATAACATTGTTGAATTCATTTATTAGTTCCAGCAGGCTTTCAGTGGAATCTTTGAAATTTTTCTATATATAACATCTTGTCACATTTAAACAGTGACCATTTGACTTCTTCTTTTCCAATATAGATCATCTTTATTTCTTTTCTTGTTTTATTGTTCTGGCAAAGAACTTCCAATAGTATGTTGGATAAAAGTCATGAAATTAGGCATGCTTGTCTTGCTCTACTTTTAGAAAAATTTTAGCTTTTCCTTATTCAGTATAGATATCTTTATAGATATTGCTTTTATACCAAATTTGTCCACAGTTTTTATCATAAATTCATGTTGAATTTTAACAAATGCCTCTTTTGCATCTATTGACAGAACCATAAGACTTATCATTTTATTGATTTGCATATTTTGAACCATACTTCCATCACAGGGATGGATTCTATTTGATCACATGTAACAATCTTGTTAATGTGTTGTTGGATTCAGTTTGCCAGTATTTTGTTGAGGAGATTTGCATCTGTGTTCGTAAAGAATACGGGCTTATAGTTTTCTCTTTATTTGACTTTGATATCAAGACATTGTCACACTCGCACTCATAGAATTTGTTTGAGACAAATCCTCTTTTTCATTTTTTTTGGAATAATTTCAGAAGATTTCAGTTTATTTACCCTTCAATGTTTGAAGAGTTCAGTAATGAAGCAACCTGGTCCTGGGCTTTACCTTGATGGGTGACTTTTATTACTGATTTAATCTTGCTACTGGTCTGTTCAGTTTCTCGCTTTCTTCAGAATTCAATATTGTTAACATGATTATATCCAGAAATTCGTCCACTATTTCAACAAATTATCAAACTTGTTGGTATATAGTTACTTATAATAATACCTAAGGATCCTCCTGATTTCTTAATTATCTAATTATCCTAATGATCTAATGATTTCTGAGGTGACATCTGTAATGTTCCCCTTCTCATCTCTGATTTTGAGTCTCCTCTTTTTAGTCAATTTAGCTAAGGGTTTGTTAATTTTGTTTATCTTTTAAAACAACCAGCTCTTCATTTTATTGATTTTTATTTTTTTGGTATTTGTAAACAACCTTTACTTCTGCTCAAATCCAAAAGACCATGGGAGTAACCATACTTATTTCAGATAAATTAGACTTTAAATTAGAAGCAGTAAAAAGAGAAAAAGAAAGTAATTTATAATGATTGAAGGATCAATTCAGAAATGCAATTACAAATACATATGAACCCAATATTGCAGCCCTCAAATGTATAAAACAAATATTAATAAACCTAAAGGGAGAGAAAATCTCTAGTAAAATAATAATGGGATACTTCAATACCCCACTTTCAGCAGTTGAGAGATTCCCCAGGCAGAAAAGCAAAAAAGAAATACCAGAATCAAATTGTACTCTACACCAAATGGACATAATAGCTATGTACAGAATTTTACACAGAAAGGTTTCATAATACAGATTCTTTTCAATAGCACATAGAACATCCTCCAGTATAAATGTGATAAGGTGCAAAGTAAGGATCAAGAAAATTTTTAAAACTGAAATCAAGTTAGGTATCTTTTCAGAACACAGAGCAATAAAACTTGAAATCAGTAACAAAAAATACTTTTAAAATTACACAAATACATGAAACTTAAAGTATTTACTCTTGAACAATGAGTAGATCAAGGAAAAAAATCAAAAGGGAAATTAAAATATTTCTCAAAACAAATGAAAATAGTAATGCAACATACTAAAATCTATGTGATACAACAAAAGCAATTTATACCAATCAATACTTACTGGAATAAAAGCAGAATGATCTCAAATGCGTAATATATTATTGCATCTTGAGAAACAATAAAAAAGAATAAAATTCAATACTAATAAAAGAAAAGAAAACTCGTGTTCTTAAATGCATATATCTTCCCCAAAAGAGCAAAAAAATAGTGATAGAGGTAACTGTCTACAGTTATAGGAAAGAAACTACAAATCAATAAAATGAATTTACTTTTACTATAAAATAAAAAAACAAAAATAATAAATAGAAACCAAAACCACAAATTAGAAGTTTAAGAAGACAAGGAGAAGGAGGAAGAGGAGGAAGGAGAGGAGGAGGAGGAGAAAGAGAAGGAAATGAATGGATTTAGGAGAGCAAGACTGAGCCAGAAAAACATAAAATTAAGAGAAGGCAAAATTTATTAATACATACACAACTATATCAATACATTTAAAATTTACATGAACTGGAAAAAAATCTGTAAAAGAACAATTTGCAGAAACATTTTAAAAAGCATTCCTGTAACTATTAAGTTTCTATTTAATATTTACATATAAAGAAATCTCCAGCCTCAAGTTTCTTTCCGAAGAAATTATTCCAAATATCAAATTAATATCCTACACATGCTCTTCTAGGACATAGTGAAATGACTTATTCCTAACACATTGTACAGAATCAGCACAAACTTGAAACAGAAATCTGATAAAAATGTTGTAAGAAAGGTAATTTTCTCACCAATATCTCTGATGAATATGAAAAAGAAAAAAAAAAATCCTTAGCAAACCATTAGTGAATCAAGTCAGCTTATACTTACATTAGAGTTTGCTATGCTTCAGAAGTTGGTGACTTCAGGAAATTTTTGAAAAATAATTTTGGTGTACAGTTATTATTAAGCCCAGTGAACACAGATTTCAAATTGCTTAATTTTTATTTGGAAATTAAATATTAAGGAGTCTCCAAGTAAAGCAAAATCTGAGCAAATATTGAGACTATTTTAGCCATAATATGCAGATTTGTAGGGGGAAGGTATCAGGGATTGAACTCAGGAGCACTCACCCACTGAGCCACATTTCGTATTTTATTTAAAGACAAGGTCTCACTGAGTTACGTAAAGCCTCCCCATTGATAAGGCTTTGAACCCACAGCTGGCTTTGAACTCTTGATCCTCCTGCTTCAGCCTCCCGAGCTGCTAGAATTATAAATATGTGCCACCATGCCTGTATGCACATTATTTTTGAGATAGCATTCCTCATCTCTCAGTTCTTATAACTCTGATACAGGAGACAGCACATATACAATGAAAGAGAATTTCCCTAAAATGTGTTCTGCAGATTCCAGTGCAAGTTGTAAAAGTTACAAAGAGCATTTTTTTTTAATTAAAGTTATCTAACTGTTAAATAAAACTAACAATGAGCTAAATGAAATTAATCCATTTCTTATTTTTAAAAAGTAAACTTGTGAAGCACATCATGAGCTTTGTAATGCTACTATGTTTTCTAGTAGTCAAAATGGAAAATCTAAGAGTTTTCTAAATTTATTTGATCATAGACCCACCATATCCCTTTTCTTGTCACAGGAGAGAGCCTTTAAATATGTCTGATTTAAGTTAATTCAAAAAAATCTGAGGATTGAGAGGCCTACTGAAATAGTCAAAAAAGTAATATGTGTCTAAATCTGCAGGTCAGGCAAGTAGGAGAAAATTTCCATATTTCATTTTCATTTTCATTGTCACCTGAAATGCATATATAAGTCTAAAATACTACTTTTGTTTGTTTTATTTAAAATTATCTATCTGAAACTTTCTGGATTCCTTTTCTTTTTCTTTTAACTTTATACATCTGCCTCGCCCATTTCCAACTGTAGCCCAAACCATTAGTCCTTTTCTTTTGTTCCTTTTCCTGATCTATTAAGAACACAGAGCTCAATATTAAAATTCTATGGGCATTTCCCAATTCCAAATTCTTTGATCAGCTACTGATAGCCATGTTTTCCAACATACCCACAAGGTATATTGCTTCATGCTAAGGGGAAATAGAGATCATTAATAGAAACATCTTTAAGCATCATGTCCAACTCAAAGTATACCAAAAAAATCACTTATATTGATTTCCTTTCTTCCTTTCTCAGAAAAAAAGGATTCTTTTTCCCAAGAATCAATTCTCTATTAATTGCTATCTCCATACGCCATTCTTCTAAGAATAATTTCTGCCTTTTTGCCTCCCCTTTCTCACTTCTATTCATTTCTTCCACTCATTATAATCTTTCATTCTAATCATTCCACTAAAAATGTTTTTGAAAAAAAATTCCTTCTATAATTACAAAATACAATGGCATTTTAAAAGTCCTCGTCTTTCTTGATCTCACAGTCTGATTTGTTAAACTCTTTCAAACACTCTTTAAAACTTCATGCTCCTTTATATTTTATTTGACCTCTTCTTTACTCCCTCACAAATTCTCTGGTTATGTTTTATCTTCTTTACCAGTAAATTACCCCCATCTGTTAATTAAATACTGGTATCTCCTAGGGTTTTATTTTTATCCATCTTCTTATCCCTTTCTATTCTTCTATAATGTTATTGTTCACATAAATTTGACTACCAATTAAATTTTTTTAATCTATACGTTTAGTCCAACCAGTATCCAAAGTATCAGAGACATGTTTCCAACTGCTTTCTTTTTGTAAGTATTCCACTGGGCCTCTAACTTAGCCCACTCAAAACTGAATCTCTCCTCTTCCTTCTGATGCCTGCTTTCCACCTGATTTCCCATGTAATAATAAATCATTTACTCAATAATTGCTGCTAAACATCTACTATTCATAGATTTTCATTATTTTTCTCCTAAATATAGCTTCTGAGTCATGTTTTCTTAAATTATTTCATTAAGGGATTTTATTCTTTCTGGTGTCACTGTCCTAGGGTAAAACATAAGAACAAAAACAAACAACAAACAAAAACACCTCATCATCATGACTATTTTGAGAGTTTTACAACAGATACAAGACAGATGTACTTACAACAGATATACTCTTTCTCTGGCTACCAGGGTTACCTCTTTCAGAACATATTTTATTTTATTCATATTTCATTTAAAAAACCTAAAGATTTCTCCACTGTCAACAATAAACTTCTTGTCATAGAACGCAAGATTATTTTTAATGTCATCTTAAGTACCTGCTCAGTCTCATTTGTGATTAGTACCTTCATTAATTTACTCATAGGCACTTCCATTTGTCAGTGACCACCACACTATGATCATGTGCCAGCTATACTTGCAATGTGAGTGCCTTGGTTTTGAATGTACTTTGCTTTGAAATTTCTACTTTTCTTTTGTTCAAGGAGTATAGGTAAAGTACACTGAACTCTTTCAATGCATAAAGTAACTTCTTTCCTCTATACTTAGCAGATCATTTTATTATCTAAAATTGTATAGTCTTTAGGAAAACTTTATATGTAATACATTAACTAAGTTAGTTAAAATACAATTATGTATAAGCTGGAAAGTTAGAGATATCTTAATTTAATCTCATACACTCTTATTTCAAACTATGAAATCATAGAGATTAGAAATGTTTCCACATTTACCAAAAGAGAAGCATATATACTCAGGGATGTTGGCCATATTAAAGAATGCATAGTGCCTAAAACATAACTTGTCTAATTTGAATAACAAGTATAAAGTCATATTTATTAGATATGTACTGTTTTATGTATACTTTTCTAAGTATTTTGTGTTAAATCATTCACTCCTTACCAGTAACTGTATATGATTATCACCATAATTGTTCCCATTTTATATATGAGAACTAAAATACTTGGAAAGATCGATTAACCTGACCGGTGTCACAAATATAACAAACAGGAAAACTGAGATTTCAACCCAGGCAGTTTGACTCCAATTCCATTTGGCTAAGGAAGACAAATCTAGAAGTATCATTTGGTGTTTGTGCTGCTTTTCTAAGCCTTTTGGCTTCAACATCAGCTCATTTCAGGTCCCAGCCCTGTACAGATTATATCAAGTCTTTGAATTTGGAATTGAGGTTCAGTCTGTCTAGTTATTGAGACTTTTGGATTGCTGATCTTAAGACCTTTCCAGAAAACTCCAAACATCTTGCTGAGACCAGAGCAAAGGACAGGGAGCTGATTTTCAAAGAAAAGGAAAGGGGTAGATACATCCCCATCAACTGGTTGCTAGCGAACTCCGGTGAGGGGGAGGATCCCCACTTTCCAATACAAGTAATTACACCCCCACCCCCCACTGCCACCCGCAGCTCTCTTTCTGACTTTTGGTCCCTTTTGGTCATGGGAAGAAAGAAAATCTAAAATCTAAAAAGGGACAAGACACCCCCACTCCATTGGGCACCAGCTAAGGAACCCTCTTCTCTGGAGGAGTCTCTCTTTCTCTCTCTCTCTGTTTTTTTTTTTTTTTTCTTTTTAATAAAATTTAATTTTTGCCCTTTCCTCACTGTTTCTCCCGTGTTTACTCTTCAACACTGGGAAATGAGGACCCAATTCTGATTTTCAAGACTGCTACCAATACCACCAAGTCTTAAGAAGACTAGTGTCCACTCCACTTTTAACCATCCAAACCATAGATCAGTTCCTCTCAAATGAAAAGTAGTTATGATAGTTCTTCAAAGAAACAAAGCAAAATTATTATTTTTATTATTTTTAAAAGAATTTCTAAAATTAAGAGAAATTTAATTTGGGGATTTAAATTTTAGCATCTTAAATAAAAATAATTGATGGTTTGAGTAAAGTGAAAGTGTTTTATAATTGTATGCTTAAAAACATAATTTCAATTTACATATTTCACAAAATTCTTCTCCATTTTCTAAATATAAACCTCTTATTGGCCACATTCCTGGTTCTTACACTAAATCTTTATATCCAGCTCTCTCCTGTCTTTTTATATTGCATTCCTAAAAAATATTCACAGGTTAGGTGGGAGGGAAAGGGAGAGAGAAGGAAAATTGCATGGTAATGGAAGGAGACCCTCAGGGTTATACAGTGGAGGGGGTAGAGAGAGAGGAGGGGAGGGGAGGGGAGAGGTGGGGAGGGGGGAGGGTGGAGGATGGGAAAGGCAGCGGAGCACAACAGACACTAGTATGGCAATTTGTAAATCAATGGATGTGTAACTGATGTGATTCTGCAATCTGTGTATGGGGTGAACGTGGGAGTTCATAACCCACTTGAATCAAAGTGTGGAATATGATATGTCAAGAAATTTGTAATGTTTTGAACAACCCACAATAAAAAATTTAAAAATTTAAAAAAATAAATAAATAAATAAATAAATAAAAATGATAGTTCAAAAAAAAATATTCACAGGTTATAAGCAGACAGTCTTAGTGCCACACTAAAGGCCATAAAGCATTTTATTTTTCTCTTTTAAAGAAAAAAAAAATTCTAATTATTTGAGCAATGAACTTATAAGAAATACTCAGAATATTTTAAATTTTAGGTGACTCTGGTTATGAGTTTCTGTTGTAGCAAGAACTTTTAAATCATTGGAAATAAAAACCAATGAAGATTAAAGAGATGTAGGGGACATCTATATTCCTCTTCTTACTTTATTTGGTGTTCATAATCTTTAGCATAAATCGTTAATCCAATAATTCCAGTAGTAAGATTAAAGAAGTTACAAATTAAGATACTTATTAAGTTTTAAAGGCAATTCAAAAACAATTGCTTTCTTGGAGATGTACAAAGGATAAAATATTAATAGACACAAAAATAATCTAAGAGGTAGAAATGCCAATATGTCTGGCATTTTCCTTTAGTACTTATATCCCAAGATGAAATACTTTAAAGTTTAATTACATATCCTGTGACAAGCCAAATAAGCATCATCTGTTAATTTTTAAAGAATTAAAAATTCTGTTTATTGTTTGAAATTCTGCTTCAGAGTCCAGAAAATGCAAGATATCCATGGCCCACTGACATAATTTAAAAAAAAATAGAATTATCACAAAGGCCAAATATACATCTAAAGATGTAGCAAAGTAGATATTAGCTACAGGTATTGATTGGAAAAATTAAATTACCTCCTCTGCTCATCTATGTCATATACATTTTCAGTGAGATGTGGTATTGATTTTAGCAAATGTCTACAAAAAAAGCTATAAGTTTTAGAGAAAGCAATCAGAGTTTAATACAATCTTTTTTACTTGAAATACATAAGGATAAAATAGTAAATCCATATCAAAAATTAAGCTTGAAACATGTGGCCACTGAGTTCACAGAAGTAAATTCTCACAGTAGCATATTTTTCATCTTGTATTGTTAACACTGTATGACAATAAGACTGTCAGACCAGAGGGAAAATTAATTGTTGGACATATACTAGGAAGAAGAAAAATGCTTATAACTAAGCCAAAATATTCACATAAACTTCCTTGGTCTATATTTAATCAGTGTCCCAGCATAAGAAATCTTTATTTTTATTTACAGTTTCTACCTTGGTAGAATAGAATGTTCATGATCAGTTTTCTCTTGGAATGGTTCATGATCAGTTTTCTCTTGGAATGGTTTCAAAATGCTTTTTATAGAAAATGAGATTCTCAATATATTTCCTATAGCAAGAGTATCTTCCCAGAGGGCCCACTAATTCCAAAGTCAAAGGAGACTGTGAGTGGATATTTAAATTTAAGATAAGGAAACACCCCTTACTGGGAGTGTAAAATAAATCTTCAGGGGCTGTGGATATAGCTCAATTGGTAGAGTGCTTTCTTTGCATGCCCAAGGCCCTGGGTTCAATACCCAGCACCACAAATGGAATTTCTTAGTCCATTATTGGAGCAAGCAGCGTCTCTTAGAAATTAGCTAATTGTTATCTTAAAGCTTAAGGAGCAAGACCTTGGAAAAACAGAATTGGAATTGCAGAGTGTGGTTAATAGTTGGGATGTGGGGATGCAGCATAGCAGCATAGGCTTTAGGTGACCAATCGTTTCTGGGGCTGGTAATAGAACTCTGATTGAAAGTCAAAAAAGATTGTTCCTCTGGCTTAAAAGAGAGAAAACATCCAAGTTGTGAACTACCTATAGGAAATTATAAACCAGCTGCCTCCAATAGCTAAGGACAGAATCTAGCCAATAGACAGTATGAAAATGAGGACTTCAGGGCCACTACTACAAGATACTGAGTTCCTCAGCAAGAATGAGCTTGGAAGTAATTTTTCACTATCTTCAGATAAGAACTCAGCCCTGCCAACACCTTTATTTCAGTTACTTGAGAACCTAAGAAGATAACCCAGACATTCCATGTTCTGACTTTTGACACAGAACTTCAAGCTAGTAAATGGTGCTGTTTTAAGGTGCTACATGTTGGGCATTGCTTACAAAATGGGGAAATGAAATGATAAAATTAAGAAGCAACTGTAAATAATAGAAAACCTACATAGGCTGGCATTAACCCTTCAGGAGAAAAAGAATAAGTCTTATTATGACTTCAGCTCTGGTAGAGACAGAATATTTTAAGTTGGCAAACAGGGAGAAGGTGACCTAAGTAACTAGGAAAAAAAGTTGCCTTTACATACAAGAAGCTGAGAAACAAATAAATAAATTGTCCATAGTCATATGGTGAGTGGGTGAGTGAGTGAATGTACCAGAACATGACTAGCAGCAGTCAGCCTCCAGAATTCCCATGCTAAATCTCTCCATAATGCTTACATTCAGGCATACTTGTGTCACCTCTTATCAACTGCAGATGAAAGGCTAGTAGCTTTTCTTCCACCACTCTTTTCTCTTAGCTTTGTCCTCCCAAATGCACAAAAAATATTTCTGCTTTGACAAAACTACTAAATGCTAAAATAAACCTCCATTATTCTAATTATTTGATTAACCTGTTAAAAAATCTAAAACAGAGTTTCTAATAAGAGGGCATCTTTTCTTTCCTAGAATGAATAAAAATCAATATATTATTCAAATAATACTTCTAAAAAATCACATAGGAAAACCAAGATGATTATAAAATGAAAGAGAGATTTACGAAACTAATTAATGATAATGGATGATATGCCTCCACCTTTGAGGAAATCTGTGAAGATTATCTTCAGAAGGCTATATTCATTCTGTTACACAATGGCTAAACAGAAACTTCTAAAAACAGAATTGTACCCATAAAGTTTACAATAGAAGTA
Organism: Marmota flaviventris; assembly: GCF_047511675.1. Taxonomy (NCBI): domain Eukaryota; kingdom Metazoa; phylum Chordata; class Mammalia; order Rodentia; family Sciuridae; genus Marmota; species Marmota flaviventris. The sequence goes on along the minus strand of NC_092504.1, from coordinate 80,414,536 downwards.
TCCTTGTTTGTGGATTAATTAATAATCAACAGATGTTCATGGGTACTTTCAAAATGCAATAACAGTACTAATTGTTGAGGATATTAATAAATTGAAAAAGACCAACAAAAAGTCTGTACCATATGACAACATAAGCAATGCATATACACACATCAGCACACAAATTTAAACTTAATAATCAGCACAGTAAGGTGGCAAAAAGTATCATAAAATTTTACACAAAAAGAGGTTATTTCTGACTAGAAAGTAATAAAGAAAGGTGTATAAGTACTTCCATATATTTAAGTCATTTGCCTATAATGTAAAATCATAATCACTATGCATTTCCTTGAGTAGAATTTCATGAGATTCTCCTTAGACCTTTCATTAGTATTTACTTTTTACTCTCAATAATTTAAAGAAGTTATATGCCACCTTGCAGTTTTATCAATAATGTAAATGTTCTAAATACAGAACAGTATAAAACAAACAGCTCTAAAACTTTATTTCCACCCATTTCATATTTTAGATGCTTAATATTTTAATCTTTGAAAATTCCAAGTATAAACTGAATTTTATGAAATCAATTTGCCTTAAATGTACATGTTCTCTGATATTGTCTATTATTCCTCCAGTTCTGGGGGCTTAAAGAGAGATTTTTTTATGCCCTCTATTTTGCAAATGAGTAAACTAGTTTGACTTTCTAAAATAACACAGTAAATGACATAGCAAGATTAGTATCCAGAAAATCTGACTTCCCTGTAATTCTACAATGGGCAATCCACTAAATTATAGCCCTATCCCTTCTCTTCTTTGCCCCCTGAGTTCCCATGAAGATCACTAGACAGAGACCTTGAAAGAACAAGTCAACTATTCCTGCACTATTAGTGGGAACTAGCCAGCAAAATCATGGTTTAACATGGGGATGATATTTTCAATAAGAGGACATCTTTATTATGTCAAAAATATAATTTTCTACCCCTCCAGAATAGGGATAAGTAAATGTTTGCTTTTACTCTCATGTGCTTGAAAGAATAGGTCATTCAGCAAAAATAGAATACTACTTATGGCAGACAGACAGAGTTGGGTAAGAATACTCAAGTGAAAGAAAGAATTGAAAGAACAAGCTCCAACAGTAAAAATATTCATAATGTTGCTACTTAGATCAAAAGGCCAATGTTCCAATTTGTTCCTAGAGAAAGTTAACACTGATTATAGGAAATTAGATGTAAATTCAATGAAGAAAAACATTCAAAATAATGTTAGAGATAGATAATTATTTCAGCTATATCGGTGGTGTTGGGTGAAGATGAATAAACAGCATTGTTACAGAATTTGACCTTAACAGGCCTTCAATTTCATTAGGCATCATTGCATTTTATATTTGATCAAAGAAACTCTGCAACAACTAGAAGAGAACCTGTGTTTAACTACTTGAAAATGAGCATTTTATTGCCCTCACTTGTTGATAGCATGGCTTTTCTCTACTTCAGACAAAGCCCTATGTCTGATTTATGAATTCATTCCTCCAGCTTGGCATATATTTAGCAAATGAGTAAATGGACATAATAAAACTCTTTAAGGGAAATGGACCAATTGATACTATAAAGGCAACAAGCATATGAAATATATTGAATCACAAAATTCAAAATCAATACTTGCCTGTTTCAAATTATATTAATACTGTAATTATGAATGCTGTCTCTATAAATTAAAAAGAAAAAAATCTAAAATTTTTAAACATATAGAGTGAGGTAAGTTTCATTTAATTTTATGCAACTATTTAAAAAACTGAAATTACCTAACCTTATGAAAAAACAGCATAAGCTTAACAGAATAACAACATAATAGACTAATTAGTATAATGGAGAAAAAATATACTTTAGAAATATTAATAGAGCTTTTCCTTCAGGGCAAGATGGCACTAGATTTGCCCTCCCATAAGAAACTAAATTTTAAAACAAACAAACAAAAAGGATCAGGTAAAAGGGATTTCCATAAAATGGACAAGAGGAAAACAAGAAAAAAAATTTCCAAAGAAAAGGAAAACAAAAGAATTAATTGTCTTAAGAGAGCTTCCAGTCCTCAGTACAAGGAATGGGAACCCAGGAATCCTAATGAAAAAGATGGATGGCTGGGGGATCCAAACCAGCTGTAGTTCACAGGGCAGAGTACCTGAAGAGAGAGAACATCTAAAGATGACACATTGCCAGAAAAGTTCCAGTCAGAAAAGAAAAGTTAATTAATTAATTTAATGAGAAGTCTTAGAAAGGTTTTTGTCAGTTATGGAGAAATTTAGACTAAATATTGTTCTAATACTGCCCAAGAAAGCTTAAAGCAAGACATCAAAAGATAGAAGCTTTAATTTCAAATATACAAGCTTGGTTTACCCCTTGAAAATGTTAGGTAGAAGGTCAGGGACACCATGATAGCAAAAACATGGTATTAGAAAGAAGCCACTGGAGGACAAGACAAGGAGATGTGTCCTGTCCTGCTTATAATAAATCCCATTACATTATTTAAAAATGAAAATCCCATTTCATTATTTAAAAATGAAAATGCCCACCACAGGTTCAAACTTTAAAATGACCAATGGGGTATTTATTTGTAAATAACAAATCTGATAAATAATTATATTGACAATATATAAATATTTCCCACATAATCATTTAAGAAAACAACTCACTAAGCAAGGACAGAAAATTTGAAAGATATTTCACCAAAAATGACATTCAGATGGTAAATCAGCATGAGAAAAAAATATTCAACATCATTATTCATTAAGCAAAGGCAAATTAAAATCATAATGGTAATACCACTATTCATTTACTAAAATAAGTAAAATTAAAAAATAAAAATAATAGGTAAAATATTGGTCAAATGGGACTTGCAGTTACTGGAGAGGTATATATAAAACACAATCATGTTGGAAAATAGTTTGGCAGTTACTTAAGTGTAGGAGGCCCATCTATCACATAACTCCCCTACTGAAAGATGAGGCATGCTGCTGGATAGCCCCGGTCTTCTAGTGTGCAAAGGACACTAGATTTCCTAAGAATTTAGATTTCCCCTAATAAAAGCTCTCTCCGAAGGTGCTTCCTAGCTGTCACCAGACTCTCGTGTAGTTCTTCACTCTCTTGTTTGAAGAGCTAGAGTCCAAGGGCAGAGGAATTGTCCCGGAGCTTGGTTTAAAGGTAAATTGTATGTCTCTGTGTTATTTCTAATGCCTTGAGAATTTCCCCTGAGTGACTTTAAGTTAGCTGTCTGTGCTGGATGCAGATGGCACTTGAGAATAAGTATAGAAATCACATATGACCCAACCTTTTCTTTCCTAGAAATTTCCCTAAGAGAAATATAAATAAATATAAAATTTTATGTACCTTTATATGTAAGGTACATAAGTATAAGTAGCATAAAGTTATTTTTTAATACTTATAATTTTTAATTCTTATAAATATATATATTTTTTAATTCTTATAAGTAGCATAAAGTTATTTTTTAATACTGCTTGAAAATTTTTATCTTGTAATATTTATTTTATTTTAATATTATTGATGATTATTTCTATTTAAAGTTTGATGAATGACTATAGGAGTTTTCTTGGTAGCAGAGTAAAATTGAAAACTACTGAAGTGCCCAGGAACAGAGTGAATAGAAAAAAACTATTGTATATATCATTATATATATTACATATGAAAAAAAAAAAAAAATATATATATATATATATATATATATATATATATTTGCAAAACAATACTACTCAGCAATAAAAAATGAATACTTTCAACAGCATTGGATGATTCTCAAAATAATTATGCTGAGGAGAAGCAGCTAGACAAAAAGAAGTACATACTATATAATAAACATTAGTACTCTGAATAGAGTATTTACCATATAATATACACTTATATTTAAATAAATTTCTAGAAAACACTAACTATTTAATGGCAAAAAAAAAAAAAAAAAAACACAAATCAATGGATGCCTAGGAAGCGCTGGGATAGGGGGAAGGAAAAATTACATAGGTCTATGAGAAAACTTTTGAAGTTGAGGTTGTGTTCATATTTTTATTGTAGTATATATACAGTATATACACATTTCAAAATATTTAAAATTGTGCACTTTATATGCAGCCTATTTTATAGCAATTATAACTTAAGCTGTTAAAATTTTAAATGTTGAATTTTAATTCTAAATTCCATACTTTTAAATATATTCTAGATTTAAATACTATGGAAAATATTTTTAAGTGATATAACATTTTTATGCTTGAGTGAAAAAGTTTCCAAATTTTTATTTGAAATGCATTATCTATATTTAAAAAAAAAATTAGAGAGATTTGTGCTAAGGATGAATAATAAACTTGCTAAATAAAACCTTCCCAATCAAGATTCAATTTAAAGCAAACTTTTATAAGGAAGCTAACAATTTAAAAATAAAAAAAGAGTGTTTCTGTAATTGCAAATGTTTGTCCAAAAGTTCTTTGTATTGAAAATTGCCATAATTATAATCATATTGGCCAAGATTCTTTTCATCCCAAAGGAGACCATAATGATCAGAGTTAAACAGCCAGTGTCATCACAGTGTCCACACTTAGAAGAATTATCTGGCAAGAATTGTCCCAGAAAGTAAGTATCATTCCTAATTTGACCTGACACCCAAAAACATAACATTTATTTTAAAAGCATAAAAGTATCTGATTCTTTCTTTGATGTCTTCATCAGATGTTCCTTGCTTGCTCATAGTACTACTGAGAACACCACCATGGTGGTGCCCACCTGAGGTCCCAGCTACTTGGGATGCTGAAGTAGGAGGATCAAGGACTGCTTGAGTAAACAAGATGAAGGCCAGCTGGGCAACCTAGTGAGACAATATATAAATATTTCCCACATCTCAAACAGTTCTTTTTTAAAGAAACCAACAAAGTAAGTATAGTACTTGGTGAACAATAAGAGGATAGTGCTAATAATTATAAAGAAAATACAGCCATGATGGTGCATACCTGTAATCCCAGCAGCTCAAGAGGCTGAGGTAGGAGGATTTTGAGTTCAAAGCCAGCCTCAGCAACTTAGCAAGGCTGTAAGCAACTCAGCGAGACCCCGGGTCTAAATAAAATATTTATAAAAGGGATGGGGATGTGGCTCAATAGGTAATTGCCCCTAGGTTTAATCCCCAGTAACAACAAAACAACAACAATATATATATATATATATATATATATATATATATATATATATATATATATATATATATAATAAAAATACAGAAACAGAAATATAAAAGTATATCACCCATGACCTTCAAAATAGGAAGTGAATATATTAATTTGGTTTACCCTTCTAAATCATTATTCCTGTTAGGGACAAACAGATAAAGATGGTAGGAATATGACGTTAAGAGAATAATTCTGTCTCCCACATGCTCTACCCCACATTGCCAAAAATCAGTTCACCTGCAGCCTTGCCTGACCTAAGTGGGTAGGATATGCCATATTCCTCAGCCAACTTCCTGTTATCTGAAAGAAAATGCTGACACCAAATAATATTCATAAGAGGAACCCAAGTTATTTTAAAGGGAGAGACATTTGTGACCCTTTTCATTCCTTCTAACGATAAAATTGATAAGAAAGTATGATTAAGAATCCAGTTAGAACGCCATAGCATGGGCCAATGGAACCTAGAATTGTCATGGAATAGGTACTTGAAAGTCTGATGTTACCCTACTTTTAGTCAAATGTTAGGAGGTGGACCTGGGCAGAAATGTCTGGTAATTTTTCTGGAAAACCAAAAAAAACTTGAGTGTAGGAGAGGCACATTGTCCCTCTCCTTTCTGAGAAGACTGACTCACTCTCTCCCTTGAGAGCATCCCCTTTCGTCTTCCCTATCCCTTCAAGAAACTCATTCCTTTTACTCTGAGCAACGTGTCTGAAATCTCTCTGACTTGATCATAAGAACTGGGATTTGAGGGGAGTTCTTTGTGATACTGATGTTTCTCAGAAGGCCCTATCTCTGTATGAGCATTTTTTCTGGATTAATTCTTACTTAATTCTTTCTTAATATTGGAGTTGAATTCTAAATCTTTAAAATCACTTCTCTTTTTGACTCCTGGTGAAGTCATTATGTTCCCTTATTCTTATGTCATATACATTTAATTTTTAGGAATGTATAGAGATCAGTAGTTGAAGAAAAATAAGGATCCTAAAATTTAGGCAATCTTCATCCAGAAATATTGCCCATTGAGTTGCAGTAAATCAGAGGTCAAACACGATACACTAACAGTAAGATCACTACCTTAAGACAAACTGTACCCAAAGTTTTTCTCCACAAGTTTTATATCAATTAATCATGCTTTGTTAATATTGGTTTTGTATTATGAACCATATTTGAATATTCACCTATTGAATTGATTAGAATCTGAAGTAACTAGCATTGAATTTAAGAACAGCAAAGTATATGTGAGTTTATTTTAGAATAAATTATTTTCACACTGTATGAGGGAAATTCACATATAATAGGCTATTTCTTAAGGCTCAGAGAACAAAAACACTTAAGATGGCTGGTAGAGTTAGGAAATATAATTTGCTTAAAATCTTCCTTGTGTCCTAAAGCATAACAAAAATTCCACTGCCTTATGATATTTGAGAAACTTCTACAAGTCAAAAAATACTCAGAGACCTTTAAAACAAAATCTATGCACACCTCTTGTTTTGCATAGAATTTAGAAAGAGGGTAAGAAAGAAATTGAGCTTAGACACAACTGTAGGTGAATAGTTGCTTGCTGGGAGAAAGTATTTTGAGAAAGGCAAGAAAAAGTCAACAAGGTTCCCTGGGAAATTTCCTGGGACTGGAATGAAGAGAGTTGGGAAAGTCTGACAGAGTATTGTATCAGAAGGAACACATGCTGGACAGAGCATTGTATAAAGGGGAACACCAAGATTTGAATGAACAGCATGAAATTGGCTGTAGTCAACACAGTATACAGGGAGAAAGGGATGGGGAAGGAAGACCCACAAGAGGGACTTCAGCCCTAGGATCTATGCTTGTCAAAAATAAACAAGCAAAAACATGTTAATAAAGAGCCAGGGATCCTGGGTCACTTCGGTTGTGCAGTCAGGGCTAGCAAAGTACAACTATAATTCAAAATATCCATCTTTAATATCATTACATTTAGACCTAGGACTTACTAACCCACACCTCTGAGCTATGTCCTCAAAACAAAGGCAATTCCACATAAAAAAAAAAGCACCATTTTTGCCCCACTGCCAATATCACAGATAGGCACCAATTTAGAAAGAAGGAGAATTTTGAGCAACTGAAGTATTTAAGTTAAAAGCAAAATAATTATCTTCGAAAGATAATGAAATGTTATGGCTGCCACAGATTCTTGGACAGTTAAGAATAATGCCTGGGGATTTCCAGGATTCAGCTTCCTTGTTTTTCTTTGATTTCCATTTTCCAGTTCTGGAGGTACTGTCAAAATAACAGACACTTTCCAACAGTGATTTGAGATCTGAGGATAACATATCAGGATTTATATGATGTGCTGCTTATTTCTTATAAGGCATATTTTTCAAGGAGGGAAAGTAGAACATATTTAAGTTCACTGGCTTGATGGGCAACTATTAAATATTTAGACAATGTATGTGAACCTCCATTGCTATACTTTTCCAAAAATACTTGAGGTATTTATGCACTACTAACCAACAGTTTTGCAATGGGGAAACTTTCTGATAAGAAGAGAAGGGAATTTTCTTATTGGCTCAGAACAATGAATAGGGCCCATTGTCAGTCCTCAAAGGTAACAAAAGGGTGAGAGAATGAATGACACAAATATTGAGATCATACAGAACTGAAGTAGCTACTCTAGTCATAAATGAAATGACTCCATCCAACAGAGACTTTACAGGGAAAATTAAGTTATATAGGCCCCCAAAATGGCAGTGCCTAGAAGGTATCTGGTGAACATGTAAATATCTTTTGGAACTCTTAAAAATATCGTAGGAGGAGATCCTGAGAAAAATTTAGAATTGCTGCCAACCAAATAGGTGAGGAAAACTCAAATCAAAAGATTTGAGATGTTATTATAAACTAGATATGTTTGTAATCACTAGCAGAAAAAGCTAGAACATTCTAGTCAAAGCACTTAATGATATACCATAATAATATTTAATAAAAAATGAGTATTTCACATTAATGTTTTACCTGTTGGTCATAAGTTCATGTGAATTAGAAGTGAAGGAAATAAAAATTAAAAAAGACTTTAATTTTCTATGAGAAATAGTTTGAGTACATATAGAAAGGAAGAAGGTGTTCAAAATCTCCAGGCCCTTTGCAATTACTAAATATCAGCTAGATTTTTATTAGATAATGTTATATATTATCCACATGGTTAATTTATTATGTAACGTGTCATGGTTTATCTCAACTGAAAGTTATAATAAAGTGAATTGTGTGTGAAAAAATTTTGAAATCCTAAGGTGTGATAGATATGAAAAGTATCTCATTGCCAATGGTTAAATACTTAATAACTATACTCTAACACACTAATATCCTATCTAATAAAATAAAGATCTGTTTGGTTATCCCTTGTAGGCAATAAAACATTAATATTTCATAAGTCTGCTAAATACAGAAAAAATATAACACCTTTATTCTGCTCCAAATCAGTGCATTCTAGCATCAATATATTAAAAAGGAAACCATAAGTGACACAAATATAAGCATTTTTGTCAAGATTAATCAATATTAATTTGGAAAGATACATTGAAAATAATAACCTGTATATGAAAAAAAGGTTTAGTAGAAAATACTCTTATTTTAGAATGTAAAATAAATAAATTAAGTAAAATAAAGTGAGGACGGGTAATAATTTTCTGGGGCATTTTAGCAGAAATTATTCATGCTCCCAATTATACCCAGATATAAAACATATTTAATCCAAAGTACCTAACACATTTTAATATTTCAATAAAATTATAAAAATGAATATTGTCATTATATGACATAATCTTAGTTTTAATTAAATATCAGATTTAGGTTTCATTCAAGAAAGAGATGAAAGTAGGCAATATTTCCATCAAGTTGTCTTCACTAAAGATAAAAACATTTCATTGAAAACCCAGTAGTTTACACAGCTTGGTGCAATTAAATCTGTTTTACACAATAGAAAAATACAATTTCATTAGTCCTAAATCACTTGAGTTGAAATACTTGTTTGACCATTGAATTGTTTTATTTTGTTTATCTTTTTCCATTCCTATATAACATGAACAGATTATTTCCATAAAACAGAAAAAAAGAAAAAAGCTCTACACATTTCCATGTATAATTCTAATATTTATATTTGGTCCCAGAAAAAATTGATGGATATCAGATAAGATATAGTAATAATAATAGCAAAAATACCTAAGAATGGTGGTTGACACAGTTCAGATGATACCAGCTAAACCACAGCGTTACAACTTTCTCAGTGTAAGTTTATTTTTTTTAACTATTTAATATAGCAAGAAATAACTGGTATATGCTTTATAAACCATACTTTCAGCAGTTGACTCTGCATAGGATTAATGGCAAACTGAAGAAACAGCATGCCAATGCTCAACATGCCTAATCTTTGCCATCAGCACATCCACGATGGATTAGATCTTACTTCAACTACATGTAATCAGGTGTGAGTTACACCTTTACAAAGGCAGAGTAAGAAAAGATATATTTAAACTTAGGAAAACAATAAACCAGAAATTCAGAATTTTTCAGGAACTGTTTATGATTAAAATTAATACAACTATATCCAGGCATAACAAATTTTCTATAATTTGCTAAACCTTAACACTCCACCAAATACAAGTTCTATGAGATGAGGGGCTTTAATATATTTTGCTTACACTGAGATGGAGAGGTTGAGATTATTATTGTTCTTTTTTTTTTAATTCAGGAGTAACCAAATGTTTTTAATTCCTTGATATTATGAATATATGTAAATGTAAATTTGAAGCATATTTTGAAAATACACATAGAAACACAGCCAATCCTCATTATTTATGAATTCTGCATTGGCAAATTTGTCTACCATTGGCACATGCAAAGAAATTTTTAGTGTGACAAAAATTTCAGTTGTCTGACATGCATATTTTCAGTTGAGGTCAAACAAGGCAAGACTGTCATCTTGCTTTGGCGGTTATCTATAAATAAATGTCTTTTTTCATGGTCTATTTAGTAGCACACTTTTGCACTTTTTACTTTTTGTTTGTTGATGTTGCTGTTTAAAATGGCCCCCAGTATAGTGCTGAAGTGCTCTCTAACACAAGACTATAATGTGCCTTAAAGGAAAAAAATAGGTTAGATAAGCTTCATTCAGGCATGAATTATAGTGCTATTGACCATGAGTTCAATTTTAATGAATCAACAAAATGATATATACAGAAAAAGGAAAAGGAAGAGAAAAATTTGTCAATCCACACATTAGGACAGCTCTAGAAAGTGCTAAAGTGTATAATAAAGCCAAGGAAAAGATTTTTTTAAAAGGTAAAATTTGTGGATACGTGAGATTTAAAAAAAAAAGAAAGAGGCCAACCACACCTGCAAGGTAGGCGGGCCTGCGACCCACCGGCAGAACAGGCGCAGCAGCCTGCTGAGAGGCAGAGCCGCCCCCTCCCCCCCGCGCCTGCAAGGTAGATGGAACTGTGACCACCCACAGAACAGGCGCAGCAGCCTGCTGAGAGGCAGAGCCGCCCCCACCCCCCGCGCCTGCAAGGTAGGCAGAACTGTGACCACAAATGGAAAAGGCCCAGTGGCCCGCAGAGGGGCAGGTCTGCCAACCACGCCTGCAAGGTAGGCGGGACTGCGACCCACAGGCAGAACAGGTGCAGCGGCCTGCTGAGAGGCAGAGGCGCCCTCTCCCCCCGTGCCTGCAAGGTAGACCGAACTGAGACCACCCACAGAACAGGCGCAGCAGCCTGCTGAGAGGCAGAGCCACCCCCTCCACCCGCGCCTGCAAGGTAGGCAGAACTGTGACCACCGATGGAAAAGGCCCAGTGGCCCGCGGAGGGGCAGAGCTGCCAACCATGCCTGTAAGGTAGGCGGGCCTGTGACCCACCGGCAGAACAGGCACAGCGGTCTGCTGAGGGACAGAGCCGCCCCCTCCCCCCCTGGAAGGTAGGCGGACCTGTGACCCACCAGCAGAACAGGCCAAAAATTCCATGGAGGGGCAGAGCTGCCCCACGCAACTGCAAGGTAGGCGGACCTGCGACCACCAACAGAACAGGCCAGACCTGCAACCGACAGACAGAACAGGCCCAGCGGCCTGCGGAAGGGTAGAGCCGCCCCCCCCGCCCCCGCCTGCAAGGTCGGCGGACCTGCTACCAACCGGCAGAACAGGCCAAGCGGCCTGCCGGCGTGGTTTAGGCACATTGCCCCAATTGGAGGAGGAGCAGAGCCGCCGCCCGTGCCTGAGAGGGAGACTTTGCAACTATACAAGACCAATATAAATATATAGGGGGAAAATTCAATAGCACAACAGTTTCACCAAGCAGAAAGAAACGCAAACAGTATGAAGAGACAAGGAAAGAAAGGACCACAAGCAATGCAGGTCAACTCAACGTTAGAAGAGGTAATATCTGCAGCAGATGGAATGTCAGATAAAGAATTCAGGAAATACATGCTTCAGATGATCTGGAGTCTCAAGGAAGACATCAGACAGCAAAATCAGACAATGAAAGATCACTTCAACAATGAATTACATAAACAAATCCAAGAAGCAAAAGATCAACTATACAGGGAGATAGAGGTTATAAAAAACAAACAAACAGAAATCCTAGAAATGCAGGAAGCAATAAACCAACTTAAAAACTCAATGGAGAATACTACCAGCAGAGTAGAACACTTAGAAGATAGAACATCAGACAATGAAGACAAAGTATTTCAACTTGAATAGAACATAGCTCAGCAAGACTGTTAAGAAACCATGAGCAGAACATCCAAGAAATATGGGATAACATCAAAAGACCAAATTTAAGAGTGATTGGGATACAGGAAGGGATAGAGTTTCAAACCAAAGGAATGAGCAATCTATTCAATGAAATAATACGAGAAAACTTCCCAGACTTGAAGAATGAGACAGAATCCCAAATTCTAGAAGCCTACAGGACGCCAAATGTGCAAAATCATAAGAGATCCACACTTAGACACATTACAATGAAGATGCCGTGCGGCCAATCTGGAAAGCAGTATGGAGATTCCTGGGAAAGCTGGGAATGGAACCACCATTTGACCCAGCTATTGCCCTTCTTGGACTTTTCCCTGAAGACCTTAAAAGAGCGTACTAGAGGGATACTGCTTCATCGATGTTCACAGCAGCACAATTCACAATTGCTAGACTGTGGAACCAACACAGATGCCCTTCAATAGATGAATGGATAAAAAAATGTGGCATTTATACACCACGGAGTATTACGCAGCACTAACAAATGACAAAATCATAGAATTTGCAGGGAAATGGATGGCACTAGAGCAGATTATGCTTAGTGAAGCTAGCCAATCCCTAAAAAATAAATACCAAACGTCTTCTTTGATATAATGAGAGCAACTAAGAACAGAGCAGGGAGGAAGAGCAGGAAGAAAAGATTAACATTAAACAGATACATGAGGTGGGATGGAAAGGGAGAGAAAAGGGAAATTGCATGGTAATGGAGGGAGACCCTCATTGTTATACAAAATTACATATACGAGGTTGTGAGGGGAATGGGAAAATAAACAAGGAGAGATATGAATTACAGTGGATGGGGTAGAGAGAGAAGATGGGAGGGGAGGGAGGGGGATGGTAGAGGATAGGAAAGGTAGCAGAATACAACAGTTACTAATAAGGCATTATGTAAAAATGTGGATGTGTAACCGATGTGATTCTGCAATCTGTATTTGGGGTAAAATTGGGAGTTCATAACCAACTTGAATCTAATGTATGAAATGTGATATGTCAAGAGCTTTATAATGTTTTGAACAACCAATAAAAAAAAATGAAGATGCCCAACATACAGAATGAGGAGAGAATTTTAAAAGCTACAAGAGAAAGGAAGCAGATTACATTTAGGGATAAGCCAATCAGGATAACAGCTGATCTTTCAACACAGACTCTGAAAGCTAGAAGATCCTGGAATAACATATTTCAAACACTGAAAGAAAATGGGTTCCAACGAAGAATTTTGTATCCAGCAAAATTAAGCTTCAGGATGGAAGATGAAATTAAAACCTTCCACGATAAACAAAAGTTAAAAGAATTTGCAGCTAGAAAACCATCTCTTCAAAACATCCTCGGCAAAATATTACAGGAAGAGGAAATGGAAAATAACAATGAAAACCAACAGTGGGAGGTAGGACAGTAAAGGGGGGCGAAATAATCAAAGAGGAAAACAAACCATGTTTAGTAACAGAAATAAACAAATATGGCTGGAAGAACAACCCATATCTCAATAATAACTCTAAATGTTAATGGCTTAAACTCACCAATTAAGAGACACAGGCTAGTAGAATGGATCACAAAATAAGACCCAACAATATGCTGCCTATAGGAGACGCATTTGATAGGGAAAGACATACATAGGCTGAAGGTGAAAGGTTGGGAAAAATCATATCACACATATGGACTTCGGAAACAAGCAGGAGTGTCCATACTCATATCAAATAAAATAGATTTCAAGCCCAAGTTAATCAAAAGGGATAAAGAAGGACACTACATACTGCTCAAGGGAACCATACACCAACAAGACATAACAATCATAAATATATATGCCCCAAACAATGGTGCAGCTATGTTCATCAAACAAACTCTTCTCAAGTTCAAGAGTCTAATAGACCACCATACAATAATTATGGGAGACTTCAACACACCTCTCTCACCAATGGACAGATCTTCCAAACAAATTTGAATAAGGAAACTATAGAACTCAATAACACAATTAATACTTGGACTTAATTGACATATATAGAATATACTGCCCAATATCAAGCAGTTACACTTTTTTCTCAGCAGCACATGGATCCTTCTCAAAAATAGATCATATATTATGTCACAGGGAAACTCTTAGACAATATAAAGGAGTAGAGATAATACCATGCATCTTATCTGATCATAATGGAATGAAACTGAAAATCAACGATAAAAGAAGGAAGGAAAAATCATGCATCACTTGGAGAATGAACAATAGGTTACTGAATGATCAATGGGTTATAGAAGACATCAAGGAGGAAACTAAAAAATTCTTAGAGATAAATGAAAACACAGACACAACATATCGAAATCTATGGGACACATTGAAAGCAGTTCTAAGAGGAAAATTCATTGCTTGGAGTTCATTCCTTAAAAAAAGAAAAAACCAACAAATAAATGATCTCATACTTCATCTCAAAATCCTAGAAAAAGAAGAGCAAAACAACAGCAAAAGAAGTAGAAGGCAAGAAATAATTAAAATCAGAGCTGAAATTAATGAATCGAAACAAAAGAAACAATTGGAAAAAATTGACAAAACTAAAAGTTGGTTCTTTGAAAAAATAAACAAAATCGACAGACCATTAGCCATGCTAGCGAAGAGAAGAAGAGAGAGAACTCAAATTACTAGCATACGGGATGAAAAAGGCAATATCACAACAGACACTTCAGAAATACAGAAGATAATTAGAAATTATTTTGAATCCTTATAATCCAATAAATTAGAAGATAGTGAAGGCATAGATAAATTTCTTAAGTCATATGATCTGCCCAGATTGAGTCAGGAGGATATAGACAACCTAAACAGACCAATATCAATAGAGGAAATAGAAGAAACCATCAAAAGACTACCAACTAAGAAAAGCCCAGGACCGGATGGGTATACAGCGGAGTTTTACAAAACCTTTAAAGAGGAACTAATACCAATACTTTTCAAGCTACTTCAGGAAATAGAAAAAGAGGGAGAACTTCCAAATTCATTCTACGAGGCCAACATCACCCTGATTCCTAAACCAGACAAAGACACTTCAAAGAAAGAAAACTACAGACCAATATCTCTAATGAACCTAGATGCAAAAATCCTCAATAAAATTCTGGTGAATCGGATACAAAAACATATCAAAAAAATTGTGCACCATGATCAAGTAGGATTCATCCCTGGGATGCAAGGCTGGTTCAATATATGGAAATCAATAAATGTTATTCACCACATCAATAGACTTAAAAATAAGAACCATATGATCATCTCGATAGATGCGGAAAAAGCATTCGACAAAGTACAGCATCCCTTTATGTTCAAAACTCTAGAAAAACTAGGGATAACAGGAACATACCTCAATATTGTAAAAGCAATCTATGCTAAGCCTCAGGCTAGCATCATTCTGAATGGAGAAAAACTGAAGGCATTCCCTCTAAAATCTGGAACAAGACAGGGATGCCCTCTCTCACCACTTCTGTTCAACATAGTTCTCGAAACACTGGCCAGAGCAATTAGACAGACAAAAGAAATTAAAGGGACAAAAATAGGAAAAGAAGAACTTAAATTATCACTATTTGCAGGTGACATGATTCTATACCTAGCAGACCCAAAAAGGTCTACAAAGAAATTATTAGAGCTAATAAATCAATTCAGCAAAGTGGCAGGGTTTAAAATCAACATGCATAAATCAAAGGCATTCCTGTATATCAGCGACAAATCCTCTGAAATGGAAATGAGGACAACCACTCCATTCACAATATCCTCAAAAAAAATAAAATACTTGGGAATCAACCTAACAAAAGAGGTGAAAGACTTATACAATGAAAACTACAGAACCCTAAAGAGAGAAATAGAAGAAGATCTTAGAAGATGGAAAAATATACCCTGTTTATGGATAGGCAGAACTAACATCATCAAAATGGCGATATTACCAAAAGTTCTCTATAGGTTTAATGCAATGCCAATCAAAATCCGAATGGCATTTCTTGTAGAAATAGATAAAGCAATCATGAAATTCATATGGAAAAATAAAAGACCCAGAATAACAAAAACAACTCTAAGCAGGAAGTGTGAATCAGGCGGTATAGCGACACCAGATCTCAAACTATACTACAGAGCAATAGTAACAAAAACAGCATGGTACTGGTACCAAAACAGGCAGGTGGACCAATGGTACAGAATAGAGGACACAGAGACCAATCCACAGAATTAGAACTATCTTATATTCGATAAAGGGGCTAAAAGCATGCAATGGAGGAAGGATAGCATCTTCAACAAATGGAGCTGGGAAAACTGGAAATCCATATGCAACAAAATGAAACTGAATCCCTTTCTCTCGCCATGCACAAAAGTTAACTCAAAATGTATCAAGGAGCTTGATATGAAATCAGAGACACGCCGTCTGATAGAAGGAAAAGTTGGCTCCGATCTACATACTGTGGTGTTGGGCTCCAAATTCCTCAATAGGATACCCATAGCACAAGAGTTAATAACTAGAATCAACAAATGGGATTTACTCAAACTAAAAAGTTTTTTCTCAGCAAAAGAAACAATAAGAGAGGTAAATAGGGAGCCTACATCCTGGGAACAAATATTTACTCCTCACACTTCAGATAGAGCCCTAATATCTAGAGTATACAAAGAACTCAAAAAATTAGACAATAAGATAACAAATAACCCAATCAACAATTGGGCCAAGGACCTGAACAGACACTTCTCAGAGGGGGACATACAATCAATCAACAAGTACATGAAAAAATGCTCACCATCTCTAGCAGTCAGAGAAATGCAAATCAAAACCACCCTAAGATACAATCTCACTCCAGTAAGTTTGGCAGCCATTATGAAGTCAAACAACAAGTGCTGGCAAGGATGTGGGAAAAAGGGTACACTTGTACATTGCTGGTGGGACTGCAAATTGTTGCAGCCAATTTGAAAAACAGTATGGAGATTTCTTGGAAAGCTGGGAATGGAACCACCATTTGACCCAGCTATTCCCCTTCTCGGTCTATTCCCTAAAGACCTAAAAAGAGCATGCTACAGGGACACCGCTACATCGATGTTCATAGCAGCACAATTCACAATAGCAAGACTGTGGAACCAACCTAGATGCCCTTCAATAGATGAATGGATAAAAAAAATGTGGCATTTATACACAATGGAGTATTACTCTGCATTAAAAAATGACAAAATCATAGAATTTGCAGGGAAATGGATGGCATTAGAGCAGATTTTGCTAAGTGAAGCTAGCCAATCCCTAAAAAACAAATGCCAAATGTCTTCTTTGATATAAGGAGTGTAACTAAGAACAGAGTAGGGACGAAGAGCATGAGAAGAAGATTAACATTAAACTGGGATGAGAGGTGGGAGGGAAAGGGAGAGAGAAGGGAAATTGCATGGAAATGGAAGGAGACCCTCAGGGTTATACAAAATTTCATACAAGAGGAAGTGAGGGGAAAGGGGAAAATAATACAAGGGGGAGAAATGAATGACAGTAGAGGGGATAGAGAGAGAAAAGGGGAGGGGAGGGGAGGGGGTATAGTAGAGGATAGGAAAGGCAGCAGAATACAACAGACACTAGTATGACAATATGTAAATCAATGGATATGTTACTGATGTGATTCTGCAATTTGTATACGGGGTAAAAATGGGAGTTCATAACCCACTTGAATCAAAGTGTGAAATATGATATATCAAGAACTATGTAATGTTTTGAACAACCAACAATAAAAAATTTAAACAAGAAAGAAAGATAGAAAAGAACAGACAGCATTGTTGTGAAGCACAAAATCAAAGAAAGTTACAGTAATGTCATCGAGGGTCATAAAAATGTTAAATCCTTCTTGTATAGTACTATCTCACACATTTTCAAAGGTGATATGGTGTGGAAAATGCTAAAGTTATAGGTATAGCAGGTTGTGTTGCTCAGCAAGCAACAGAAAATTTTTAAGTATCTGTTAATTGTTATACAGGAAAAGGACTGTGTAGAGAGCAGGTAGTTAATGCTTGTAAGACTGTTTTTACTTATAGGTGGTAATCAAACATGTATAATGCAAGTGATTCCCAAATCCCCTAGCAAAAACTATGTGATTAACTATTTGTAAGAAATATGTTTCAAATGAGATATCTTTAAACAGAAACATACATAAAGCAAAGTTATATGTCAATCAGTTGAGGAATATGTGACCCGAGGCACACAGGAACCAAACACTATATTTCCCCCACCACACACTCTATTTCCCCCTTATGAGCAGTGGTTTCATATTTGCTCATTCAGTGTTTGTGGCAAGATGTCCTTGCTCTAGCTCATCTGTGAACATTATTTTACATGGAAATAGGAGTTTTGTTGCTTTTTAGATGTAATTAAATTTAAGGATCATAAGGGAAAAAAAGTATTCTGGATAATGCAGGTAGGCCCTAGGTAATCAGTAGGGTCCTTGTTAAAAAAAAAAAAAAAAGAAAGAAAGAAAAAGCAAGACACTCAGAGTCAAAAGAGATGTGACTGCAGAAGTAGAGGTCAAAATGATGCAGCCAAGAGTTGAGGAACATAGATAGCTTGGGAAAATTGTTATTAGTAAGAAATAGATCCTCTCTCAGTGCTTCTAGAAGGAATATTACAATATTGCTCTGCCAATACCTTGGTTTTAGCCTCATAAGACCCATTTCAGATTTCTGAAATCTAACACTATAAGGATAATAAATTTGTGTTGTTTTAAACCACAAAATATGGGGTGTTTTTATAAGAGCAATAGGAAAGGACTACAACTTGCACTTAGCACAAACTCAGGCAAGCAGGGAAGTGGGAAGCTTTATAAAAGTGAAGGAAAAAAAGATATCAAGTATAATTTGATTCAAGGGTGTTGTGATGGGAAAGCTGGGGGTGGAATAAATTAGAATGGGGCAGGTCCTGGGATTAGTAAGAGAGCATATTTGGCTCTTTGGTTAATGCAGTGTTGGAAATGAGCAAATAGGGAAGCTGGCAGTCATTAATGGATCCTGATTGTTCTGGGCCAGTTGTAGCAGAACTAATGGTTTGACTTCCTAGACTGGCTGCTGCAAAAATTGTTGACTGAAGTTTTTTTGTTTTGTTTTATTTTGTTTTGTTTTGTTTATAATATTTGATTACCTGAAACCTCAAGAAGTTTTCTCTGGTGTGCATTATATGATAAAATTCTCTAGTGAAAAATAAGCACTTATTGCTTTCCCACTTAATATCTTATTTCTCTGTCTGCATCTTTTCTATGCTTTCTCTATCCTTCATCTTCAGAAGACATCTCCAAGTGCAATAAACTTGTATTTGTATTACTTGAGATTAACTAAGGTTTTTGGATATATAGGTGGATATCTCTCAAAACACTTGAAAAGTTTTCTGTCATGATATGATCAAATCATGCAATTCCTTCTCTTCTTTTCTTCTAGAACTTCAAAGACACATTGGTTAAATCCTCTGATATAATCCCATAGCATCAAATGTTTCCATCCCCCAACACCATTAATTTGTTCTCAAATGCTCATGAATAAATCCACAGGAGGAAAAAAAACCCAATACATAATTATATGACAAAAATTTCAACTTCTTTAAATAACACAGAAATATATATTGAAAACAAAACTATATCTTATGACCAGAATGGCTAAAATTTGAAATGAAATAAAACACAAGTATTGCTATTGATGTATACAATAGTCAAAATATTCTTATCCTATATGATGCCAAAATTTCTTTGTGAAATATATCCCACCCTCATATTATTCCAGGAATTATCATTATTGTATCATGATTTTCCATCACTTCTAGATCACTCAAATCAAAATATTAATCAAAAATACAATTCTTTGCCTAATTTTAAATCAGTATCTCATAAATGCTTAATTTTGTGCTTCTATTACGGCCCCCTAGGTATTGGTGACCTCATTCTGCATTAAGTACATGAATATCTTGATGGCCCACAAACTTACATTTTTAATTCTAATCTGTTTGAAACTCTGAACTCATGTATCTATCTTCAAGTCACTTGTTATAACATCACCTCTGAAATAAAAATAACTTCTCTCAGATATATACATCTATCTATATTCACACATACACTTTCCTTAAAAGAAGAAAGAAAAAAGAAAGGAAGGAAGAAAAAAATCAAGTTTTACCTTGAAAACATGTCAAAAGTAAGATCACTTCTTGTACCATCACTACTTCCGTCCTGTTCCAACAATGACTATGTGGTTTTATAGTTCATCATCAATACAGGAGCCAAAATTATTTATTTATTTAATTTATTTATGTTGATACCGTGAATTGAACCCAGAGGGGCTTTACCACTGAGCCACACTTCCAGCCCTTATTCATTTTTTTATTTTGAGACAGGATCTCACAAAGTTACTAAGGATCTTGCTAAGTTGCCGAGGCTAGCCTCAAACTTGTGATTCTCCTGCCTCAGCCTCCCAAATGGCTGAAATTACAGGCATGTGCCATCATGCCAAGTGCCTATATGATTTTTTAAAAAACTAGGTTTTTATCATTCCCATGCTTAAATTTTTCAATGATTGCCCATTGTTTTTAAAGTAAATACCAAAGTTTGTATAATTTCCTGTACTCTAGAAATCTGGGTCTCATCATACTTACTTTAGCTATTATTACCTCTCCTTCAAGTGCTTTATAATTGTTAAGAATTTTGGTATACAAAAAATTTGGTTATATATATAACCTTTAGAAAATACAATATCATGGAGTTATAGTAGACAAAGAAAAAAATTGTTCTGGTAAAAGAGTCAATAATTTTGATTACATTATTTTGGGATGCTTATTAAAAATAAGAAATAAAGTTATTATTTTACTATTTGCCTATGTTTAATATTGGTGGGAAAGATTAAACATTATAAAATTAATTAGACCTTTATGAATTGCTATGTATTCCTCTAAACATCTCCTGTGATATCATACATCAAGTCTGAGACTGAAATCTTATACCTTAAAAAAACATTGAAATCTCTTTTTACAATATTCTAAAATACTTAATCATATGCTATGTTATACATAATATTCTTAGTAATCAATGTTATGTTTTCACTGAAATTTGTAGGCAGAAAATATGAATTATTGTACTGGAATGATTTCTTCATCAAAATAAAACCATTTCAGCAATAGCATTTATTTTAAATCAACTTGTGTAAAATATATACCATCTCTCAATGTCCCTTATGTGAAATGTTAGTGATATACTGTTGATCACATTACTTAAAAAAAGATGTGATTATTTCAGTATAGAAATTGAGATCATTCTTTTATTTACTCAACAATTTAATTACTGAGCAACTGTAGTGAGCCAGACACCACACTTTACTCAGCATACAGCAATGTGTAAAACAGACATGGGAATTCTTACAGATCTTATAGCAAAGATTGTTCTCACCTTTCAAAATGTTCACACTCCTGCAGTCCTCCAAAAGAAAAATCTCAAACATCAAGTTAGGCACCTTAAATATGTACAAGTTCTACTTGTTTGATTATAATTTAATAAAGCAGTAGAAGGCATATATTCTCCAACAGAGAAATTTTACGCTAAGAGAATTTTAGTTAAGAAAGACACACCAGAGCTCTCTGTCTCTCCGAAACGCTCAACTCTGGGATACCAATCACTGGTGAGCCAGGCCATGATGGCAAACAAGCCAGCAGCCTTAGAGGACCCAATCCTTATGATCAATTAAGGATACAAAGTATGAAAGAATAACACCTCTTTTCTTTGTGAGTTGGTAATGATCCATGCTCTGGAGTGACTCAGTCTAACAATGGTTTCTGGATGTAACCAGACCAGAAGGGAAATATTCGAGTTGTCAAAGACTTGTTCTGGGGAAGCACACATCAGATGGACAAAATCACATGGAGATACAGCTCCATAATGATGATGCTGAGTTTGATGAATCATACCACAACAGTGAGAAAGGAGAATTTGGAGTTTTTTTGGCTTAGTTGGGAAAATTGAAATAGAAATCAAGATCAACTATGAAGAAGAATTTAAAAAGAATTCATCCGGTGGTGTTCTTGTTTTTAATTCTAAAACATCCTTCCAAACCAACCACTATGGAATGCAACCTTGACTTGTGCCTTCGCAGACATCAAAAGAATGACTATTAGCTTTCTTGGAACCCAAATCTCAGTGTAAACTTACTTAGTGCTTCATATGTCTATGGAATATCAGTGCCATCCCAAAGGAAGGAGAAGACCATCATACACAGGGAATGCAGCAGTTTCCTGACATCTGCTCCATGAATCTCTATTTAGGTCTGATGATGCTGATCAGAAACTTATGATTTGGGATAAGTTTGAATCATATAAAGATGAAATATTCCAGGTTCAGTAGTAACCTCACAATGAGATTATTTTGGATTCTAGTGACACTGATGGCAGATGAAATGTCTGGAATTTCAGTAAAATTGGAGAGAAACAAACCCTAGAAGATGAAGAGGATGACCCACCAGATATGTAGTTTATTCATGGTGGTCACACTGCCAAGAGACCTGATTTTCCTGTAATTCCAATGAACCTTGGGTGATTTGCTGTGTATCAGAAGACAATATCATGCAAGTGTAGCAGATGGCAGAGAACATCTATAATGATGAAAATCCTGAAAGAATGTGATTTTGAAGAACAAGGGTGCTGGATATGCCTGCACTTATTATTTTACACTCCCTTTTTTCCTCCCCTGTGAACTCTGAGATTGATTTAACACTGGTTTTGAAACACAGACTTTGCTCAGCTAGCCCACTATTATAGGCACTACCAACAATGCTATTAGCTATTTCAATATCAAAGATAGCTGAGAGTGGATGATAAATCATATAGTAAACTTTCCCAGTTTCTTTTCTACAATATGGATGTTGATTTTGCCAAAGTGCAGCAAGTTCTCTACAGAATGTCACAACAAACAACCTGTTGGTCTTTTTATCACAACACTTTCTTCACCCTTTTCAGAAAATAGCTTGAATAAAATTTTCCTAGAGACTTTTCTGATTAGCAACAGTATAGCAACATTTTTCTTCTTTTAAAATCTCTCAAAGATCTAAAAATCAGTCACTTGGTTTATTAAGCAATATTTTACATTACTTCTTTTT